>NC_079152.1:55703159-56006189 GCF_947563725.1 Argiope bruennichi | reverse complement strand
ATAAAATGATGGCTTAGTTGCCTCTTATTAAATCATCTATAAAATATTATTAAACTTTTAATTTCGTGATCAAAATGTTCCAAATTTGTAAAACTTAAATCATGTGTTTTGGTAAAATGCCATTGAATTTTCTGAATGCTTCATATTGTCATATTATTTGACACTTTTTAATACTATTTGAATATTTATAAGTGCAATTCTGTGTGTTTAGAAGGCTTTGTGATAGTTTTTTTCTTGAATGAATAAATGAATGTCTTCTATTAATTTTTGTGTTATATGATAAAATTTATTATTCTGTAATTTATTATATAATGTTAATTTTCCTGCTGCATTGGATTTTTTTAGGCAAGAAGTGCTTTACTTTAAAAGATTTAGATGCCATGCTTTTTCATACTCCTTATTGCAAACTTGTTCAAAAGAGTCTTGGTCGACTTGCATTCAATGATTTCCTTAGATGTTCAGGTTCTGAACTTGAAGATGAATACAAAGGCCTTGAAATGTTTAGGTAAGTAAGATTTTGTTTGGATAATTTAACTATCATTATTTTCTTTAAATGATGTGAGAACAGATGGTATATTTCCACCTTTTATTTATACATCTATACAAAATGTTTGAATATACTTATCCATCTATATACGAATTTTGAATAAAAATATGAGGATCAAAGAACACTTTGCTTTGATGAATATAATGTAACTAACGAATACAGTTACTTATAATTATTGAAAGGTACATAAGTACTAATTAGACCTACATTCAGTGAATGAATAAAAGTTCGATAAGTTCTGAATTAAAAACTATCTCTTTTCTCCTTTAATAAAAATTTGTCCATGTAGATATATATAAAATAAGTTATATGCAATTATATAATTTACTTTTTTATTTTAAAATGTAATTTTTTTAACAAAGCATGAAAAAAATGTTTGAGGATGATCTAATTTCTCCATTATTTTATGGAAATTCTTATTGAGCAATAGCATGCAAATGACAAAGTTTCAGATTTTTATGATTTTGTAAAGTTTAAATATAATTCATCATTTTTTTACTTTATAAATTATTGTTATTCAAAATTTAATTAGTGAACTTCACAGTATAAATTTTATTTTGATACAGGGGAAAAATAGAATTATTAGTTTTGAATTATAGTGATAATAAAATTACATCTATTCATATAAATATTTTCTTCAGATATTATTAAATAAATTTGTTCAGTTGTATTATTAATTTCCATTTTGATAAATTTCCAACATTAAAATATTGATGCTTAAAAGGTTTTAGTGAAAAATTGATATTTTAAAGAGTTAGATAAGCTTGTTTTATATTCAGGGTTGATTTTGGTCAAGAATAGTTAAGAAATCGGATTTTTTTTAATCAAACAAGATTTCTTTCCTTCATGAAATATAAGCTCAATGCCTATGAAATTTAATTTTAGAACAGACATTAATTTTAAGTTTAATTTAAGAACATTTTGAACATCTTTGAACATTGGTATCTTGGATGCTGTGCAGATTGTGGGATATTTTTTTGCTTGGATAGAAAATCATTACTTGCAGATTTCAGATATGATTTACTGAATAACATGGCATCTCTTATTAAAGATTTTTTAAATATATTTTATGAATTATTTTCTTATTTCCCCAATACTATTATGTGCCATTTTCTTATATCATATATTGTTCAGGTTCTTCTATATGAAGCACTAAATGAAAACCTATTTTCTTTATAAAAACGACTTATTTAATTTGCGTTTATTATCAAAGAAAAATGCAAGAACAGTAATTTTTAAAATTTACCTTTTCTTCCCAAAGCACTCCTCCAGTTTATTTATCTTAAAGCATTGGAAACGATGTAACTCTGTATAATGCTATAATGAAACAATCATCACAAGCATCATTTTTTTACTGCTTTTAAATATACTTCTTTTTTTATATTTTGAATTATTTACAATTATATTGGAATGTTTAGTTCCCAATTCACAAAAAATAAAATAGTTTGATAAAATGAATGTTCATTTAAAATTTTTTTGAAATTTTGAATAAATAATACATTATTTTTATGATGTTAATTCTGATTTTGACTAACTATATTATTAACTAAATACAGAGATCTTAAACTGGAAGACACCTATTTTAACAAAGATGTGGAAAAGGCTTTTGTGGATCATAGTCGAACAATGTTTGAAAAGATGACAAAACCAAGTTTATTGATTGCTAAGGAAGTTGGAAATATGTATACACCTTCTCTCTATGCTTGTTTAGTATCTTATATTGCAAGGTAATTTGCTATCATTTCATTATTAAAATGTGTAAATACTGCATCTCGGTTTGTCTTGCAGTATGTCTCTGCATAGTATTGCATTGATAGATAAGGCGTTATTGTATATAACTGCAGCTTAAATATTTCATACTGAAATAACTTCTAATATATAGAAAGAATTTGTTGAAATATACTTTAAATGAAAAGATAATAAGTTGGAATTTCTATTTTTGGATATTTTTTTATATTTATCTATTACTGTCTTCACTTAAATATCACATTTTTAATTTTAAATATTCTCAAATATATATATCATTAAATAAGAACTATGCCGTATTACTATTAATGAAAAATCAATTTAAAATTAAAACTATCCATACTTTTAATATATGCTTATATAATTAATGTATGATGTAGTGAATCTTTCTCTTTTATTAGAAATTATAGATAAGAATCTAAAAAGCAGGGCTCAAAATCATAATGTAGTTATAAGGATGTTTGAAATTATTTGTATTGCATTTAGATGTAAATGGATTTTGTTTCATTGTAGAATATACCAAAAAACCTTAAAAAGATTTTAAAAAATTTTTTGGGCACACATTTTTTTTTTTTTTTTTGCTGATATTTCAAGAGTGTTATTCTGTCTGTGTATCATTAATTTTTATTTAAATTTTTACTGATTATCTAGTGAGTTTTTACTTTACTTTTGAAACCCAATGCCTACATATTTTAATGTATCCATACTTAGAATTTTCAGTAGAAGTTTCATTTAATTATTAGTCTTTACTAATAAAAAATTAGAACTGCTTAGTGTAATAGAAGTCTTTGTTCTTCAAGTATATGCAGTTTATCTCAAAAATAATTTTTTTTAAATTAGTGTTTTCATTTAAGGTAATTTGTGTGTGACTTAATATGTAATCAAATAAGATTATCACATGGACTCGCATCTTGTAATATACTGTTATATAGACATTTATAAATGATTTTTGACTCTGTACTAACCTTTAATCTGGAGTATTTAAAGTTTTAAAAAATACTTTATTAATTTTTAAATATATCTTATTTGAAATTCTCTATTGAGACTTATTATGATATTTTTTCTTTCAAAAGCATGCATTTTAAAAATTTATATATATTAAATAAATGTCAAATTTTTTTACATTGATATTTCAAAATTATTTAGGATGAAATTTCATTCACTTTATTGATATAAATTATAAACAATTTCCTAAATCTATCCAAGCTATTGAATAGATTTTTTTTTCTTAAATTTTGCTCTGATAAATAAGATTTCAGTGTTAATTATTTGAATGTCAGGATAATTAGTTTTTTATTAACTAAGAACTGTTTCCAGTTATAGAAAAGATTATATTATCTTTAGTGTTACTGTTTATATTAAGTAAAAATATTAGATATTTTAAATCATTTTATTTGCCTCCAATCTACCATTTTTTGTGTTTAATTCACTTTGAATCATTAATTAAAATTCTCACATATTAATATATTATTAATAATCCATAGAAAGTTTTTGATGGCCTTTAAAAATTGTTTGGTACCAATCTGTAATCATTCAGATTATGGTACAGTTTTAAAAATTGCTTGGAGACACTGATATTCTTAATTTAATTAAAATAAAATATGGTAAAAGGATTTTTTTATAATATTTTATATAAAAATATATTTTTAAAAATTAGTTCTGTTATATATGTTGAAAAATTTGATATTTTAATATAAATGTTAACATTTTATTTTTTCATTGATTGACTGTATGTTTTAAAATCTTGGAGTAAATATTAATTAGTATGCAAACTAAGTAATATAGATATATATTTTATTAATAACAATATATTTATTTATAACAGTATTTTGCTAATTGCAGTATAACCAAGCTAAGATTGTACATAAAAAATATTTTCATCCTGAAAAATATATCAGCTATTTTTACATAAAAATATTGAAATTTTTTATATAGGAGACTGAAATTAATAATTTTTTATATGTTTTATTTCATGAAATTTGTTATATTAAATATCTGTTGTACTTTTGATTTTTTTTTTTGCATTTATTCTAAATAGTTTAATTATTTTTATTTAGTAAACAAATGATCATACTTTTTATTTCAATAAACTGTTTGTAAACATTTAGATTTAAGATATTGAAGAAACATTTTTTAAAGCAAAATCTAAACTGCTGCATTTCTTTTAGTCAAAGCATTGAAGCATTGCAAGGAATTCGTGTAGGAATGTTTTCATATGGTTCTGGATTGGCTGCAACCCTTTTTTCTTTGTGTTTCTCTGATGATATTTCTAAAGGATCACCTTTGCGTGCTCTGCATGACAGTCTGCAAAATATAAAATATCGCCTCACCAGTCGTATGGAAGTTAGTCCAAAGACTTTTACAGAAATTCTGAAGCTCAGAGATACTACTCATCATCAAGGTATTTACCTTCCTCCAGTTTTAATTCAACATATTAAATTGGCAAATTCTTTTTCAGTGGTTTACTTAATTTTTCTGTCATTCTTAGCAAGTAGAGACATTAAATAAGGCCATGAAGACTTGTTAGTAAAATAGTGCTTTAATTAATGATAAATGACAGTTTTGCTTCAATATGTTTTCTTTCAGGAGATTTGCATTTGATATTATTAGTAGAATCTTGCTTTAGTTAATGACAAATGAGTTTTGTTTCAATGTGTCTTTTTTCATGAGATTTATATTTGATAGTATCTTTCAGATTAAAAAGGTGTATATGTTTAGAAGACTTAATACTGATTTAGATTTTAATACATATCCCTCATTTGAAATTAAAACCTAATAAAGACTCTCAAAATCCCATTAATTACAGGTCTATTGCGTTAACTTGCTGCCTGTGCAAACTTCTTGAAAAAATGGTCAATGCTCGCTTGATCCATGTATTAGAAACAAATGAATTTATATCCCCTTTCCAAAGTGGTTTCCAAAAGCGACGTTCCACTGTTGATAATCTTATAGCTTTGGAGACAGACATAAGAAATGCCTTTGTACGAAGAAATCAACTTGGTGTCTGTCTTTTTTGACATAGAAAAAGCTTATGATAGAGCTTGGAGATTTGGAATTTTAAAGGATTTGTTTAATTTTAACTTTCATGGAAATTTACCTATTTTTATCAAAATTTTTTTAGCACACAGACTATTTAGAGTCCGATTGGGGAATATTCTGTCGAAAGCCTATTGCCAAGAAGAAGGAGTGCCGCAGGGCAGCGTATTGAGCGTGACTCTATTTATTATAAAAATCAACCAGATTCTATCCACCATTCCAAACACTGTACATAAAAACATCTATGTTGATGATGTGCAGATCTCCTGTTCTGCTAGGGATATGCATTTTATAGAACGGCAATTACAAATTGCAATTAACAGCATGGCAACCTGGTCTGAAAGCAATGGTTTTGCATTTTCTGCTCAGAAGACTAGATGCATGCATTTTTGTAGAAGGCCACTACATCCAGATCCTGAATTGACGCTGAACGGTAATCCTCTGACTGCATGTGACCAGCATACATTCCTTGGTGTTATATTCGACAAACGCTTGACTTTCCTCCCCCATATCATAGATTTACGGAACAGATGTCTGCGATTGTTGAATATCCTTCAAGTTCTGTCAAATACTACTTGGGGTGCTGATCGCACTAGTTTGTTGAAAGTATATTGAAGCGTTATTCGCTCCAAATTGGATTACGGCTGTTTTGTATAAGGTTTGGCTTGAAATTCTTATTTATCTCGTCTTACATACATCATCAGGCTCTGCATATATGCTGCGGTGCATTTAGAACATCCCCGATTAGCAGTCTATAAGTTGAAACTTATGAGCCCTCGTTGTTCTTAATTTGTCGTTGTATTTTTTAAAAACAGATTATAAACATTTTAAACAAAGTTTAAAGACATAGCACCAAAATTTTCATCTAGTTGCGGCACAGTTTATCCAGAAAATGGATCTTGCGCTAGTATAATATTCACTCACTCACCCTCATTTGAACGTAGAACTTGAAATTTTAATGCATATTCATCATTTGATTTTAAGTCTACACATAATATTTGTTTTATAATTGTAGATTATTATAGAATAGAAATGCAAACTTACATAATATGGACTAGAAATATAATTTGAATTATGCAAAGGTTCAGATTTTATTAAACTGAAGTAACTTAGTTTTTGTATATTACAGGAAAGTCACAAAGTGTTATCTCGGAATTTGTATCTTAATGGTATTTGCATTAATTTTATAAAACTTGGAGTGGTGTAAAATAACAGTAAATTATCTGAAGTTAATTTATAAATTTATATATATATATAAAATTTATAGACTAATATATATATATGTGTGTGTGTGTATATGTGTGTGTGTGTATATATGTTTGGTGCTGGAAAAGTATTTACTTTATAGTATCTGATCATTCCAAATATTAGTAGAGTATTGTTTATTGACACACTAATGGGGTCTGGTGTTTTTTCTAAACTGTTGAAAGCAGCTTCTCGAAAATTTGAAGCATATTCATTAGGATTCTTACATGGGGATCTATACCATGAATTAAAATGTTTGTCATTGAAGTAGACTGTCTGGTTTGGCATATCCCTTTAAATGGATGCAGCATTCTCTGATTGCACTGTTTAAGATTATTGATAAGTTCAAAGGATATTGCCTTCATAGATCTGACTGGCTATACTTACCTGGCAAAATATACAGATTTGTTCATTTGTCCGAATTGATACCATTCACTGTATGCATTTTTTTAAGATATTTTTTTGAAGATCAAGTATCTATTAATTTGCAAGCTAAAATTGATGTACTTGGGGGAAAACTATGACGCAAACATTCTACCTGGTTATCTAGCTGGTTGCATCTTCTTACCTATTATCTGATTGCATTGAAAGTATACTAAAAATACCATACAGTACTTAATATTTTCTTTTAATGATTAAAGACAAATAGGATATAAATTGGGTTGGAGATCTTGTTCTTCTTGCATGAATTGTAAATATTAATCATAGAATGTTGAGGTAATATTTCACTGCATTTGGCAGAAAATCTGGGTGTTGAGTTTATGTTGTGAACTTTTTACCAAAATTCCAGATTAGTGGATGTCTGTTTTTACCCAGATCTATCTTCATAATGGCATTTAAGTATTATTAAAATATTGGAGGCTTAAAATAAATAAATTTAAAAATAAACCACTTTGAATCTGCAAATATTTTAAAAATAAATGGAAATATGCAAAATATTTCCATTTATTAATCACTTTATTTGCAATTTATTTTCAATCGGAATTTTTATCATTAAAAAAAAAAATCCTAGATATAGAGCATCAAATCGCAATTTCCTGTGAGTGCAGTTCTTCATTATTAGTTTGCTCAAGAAAATTCATGAGAAGGTTTACTTGTCATGTTAGATTCAAGGTTTAATACCTGAAAAATTTATCCTTTGTTTTTGATTTCATGTCTTGAAATGGCTAAATTACGTCTCAAAAATATAAGATCTTTTCCAAAATAGCACTCATGTTATTTCAAAGTGAGACTATCAGAGCTAAATTAGATTGTATATGTAAAGTTTCAGTTTATAATTATATATAGTTTTTATTTAGTTATGTTAAATAAATGAAATTAAATTGTAATTAGTTACATTTATGTGTATAAACTAAATAACTAAATATAGTTATATATAAATATAATAACATTATAGTTATATATAAATATAATAATATCATTATAGTTATATATAAATAATATCTAACTTAAAATAGAAGTTTCTGAAAAACAGTTTTCAGCTGCCATGTGCCCTTTTCAGATAGTTCTTCCACTTATTGTTCATCTGTATTTTTCTTTCAGAAGATGCATTCTAAAATGTTGCGACACTATTTTGTGTATTTTGATTGTTTTTAATATTTTTAATTTTACTTCAATTTTTTTTTATTGATGCAAATGAATTATTGATATTTTTGGATTTTCACTTAATTTTTGATAGCCTGTGTATTTATCTAGAGTGAAATGACAATTATCGCTATTATTGTATTATATTTGCAAATTCAATATTTATGTTGACCAATTTTATGTAATGAGAAATCTTGCATAGATCTGACTTCTCAAGCTTTGGCTAAAATTCCCTTTTTTCAATACAGTTTGATTCTAATCAGTAGTAGAGATCAATTCTGTAAACTAAACTGAATTCATTAATTTTCATTTTAACTAAATTTCAGTCAAATGTATTGAATTCAGTAAAGAACATTTTTAATCCAAAAATAAAATTTTATTCACTACACATTTTAATTAATTGAAGATTTTTTAATATAATCAACCTGAACCAAGCAAAGGAAATTAAAATTAACTGACATGGCTCAAGTGATGCAGAGCATTGCTAATACTTTGAATTCAGAATGGACTGGAATCTGTTTCATAATGCAGTTGTCAAGTCATCAATGTTGGGCTCAATATATAGGTTAGAAATTCAGATCGAATTAAATTAAGAAGCTTTTAATTTTCCATGGGATGGAACTGAAAAGCTTTAATATGTTTTATGCATTTAAAATCGTATTTTATATTTTATATCAAAGAAATTTCACTAGTATTAGTTATGTGATTCGGAGCATAAAAGGTAATGATGTAAAAGTAATAAAAAGTATGATGTTTATGTACTCTATTTATGGTATTGGTACTAAGCAACTGAAAATTATGAATGTACCGATGGTTAAATATAAATATTTTACTGAGGTATATTGAACAAATATTTGGTCCTCTAAATTGGCCTCTGTAAAAAACAGAAATATATATATATATATATATATATATATATATTTCTAATGTTTCAAACATTTTATAAGGAAATAAAATTATTGATAAGCATATCTCGATGTGAAATTATATTGATTGCCTAAATTTTGATAACAAACCTTCTAGTTGATGTTACTTTGGTCGATCAAATCAAATCTAAAGTGTGAGACATTGTGTGGTTACAGTATTTAGCAGTTTTATTAATTTATGTTGCTATACTTCTATATGATTAAATTAATCATTATATAATAAAGGCAGAGTCATGATATAGTATCATTTCATCCTGATTGATTCTGGATGTGAATATACTTATTAGAAATTAAAGTGGGGGAGGGCGATGCCTCTTGTGTATGTAATTTTTGTTCTCAGTGTTTAAAATATTTTATCCATATATCAAAAACATTTTTTTTCATTGCATATTTTTTGTGTTGCCTTCGCCATCATTGCTAAAGAACAAAAAATTTTTGCTTTTCTTTTAGCTCCTTACACACCTATAGGAAAGGTTGAAGACCTGTTTCCAAACACATGGTACTTGGAACATGTTGATGAGAAGCATAGAAGAAGCTATCTGCAGCAAAAGGAAACTCCTTGTATTCAGCGAAATGGATGCATAACCAAAATGGTTTGTTATTTTACATATTTTTGCTATACAAAAAAGTTAGAACATTATTTTCTGAAAGTAACATTCTGTGACAATATCTTGTATAATATTCTTAAACAGATGTTTATAAAATTCATTGTTATTTTGTAATTTAACTCTCTTGTTTGTGGCAGAATAGAAATACCTTTTCCATCACTTTGTAGCTAGCTATGGTAATTAGAACATTGCATATAAAATGACAAGGAAAAATAATTGATAGTTTTAATAAAAAAAAATTAAAAAAAAAAATTAAAGATGGAGAAAAAGTGAAAAGCTATAGTCTTTCATTATTGGGAGATTGAAACATAAAAAGATTCATTATGTTATTTACTTACTCACAATTTTTACAATTATAAACTAAATTCACATATCTGCTTTCTTGACCGAGGGCCCTGGGGTGCAAGGCATATGTCCCCGTTAGGTGGTCAGCCTAACGGAGAACCTCCAGTGTTTAGGTCCCCAGCATGCTTGATCTTCAGTTTATCGACCCACTGAAGGGAGGAAAGGCTAAGTCGACCTTGTCCACCCAAGGGTCAAACCTGGGACCTGTGCGTTGGGAGCGCAAAGCGCTACAACTATGCCTCTGGGCTTCTTTTTACAATTATAGAGCAATAAAAATATTAATAATTGAGAAAGTAAAAACAATGATTGTCCAAATGCATTTAGTACAGTGGTTCAGTTCAGTGAAATATGATATAAAAATGTATAGCTGACTGTTTCTTTTATTTTATTTTGTTATCTTACCTTACAGTAATGTGATGAGTATAGCTCGTAATTGGTTTTTCATGCCATAAAGTGTAATGACAAGCTTTACTTATCATGTAACTAAATTACTGTGCAATATAATAATAAATTTGGTTTAAAATTACTGGTGTATTGACTACCTCTATACTTCTTTCACTTACATTGATATTATTGTTCACTATTGCACATTCCATCTGTATTCTTTGGTACAAATTGGAGCCAAATTGTTGTTAGTCAGCAGGATTTCATTTGTATAAACATTTAGTATGAATGTCTGATATATATGTCTGGTCAACATATATTTTTCACTAAAGAAAAAACGAATTGTGAAATAAAAACCATAATAGATAAAAATGGTGCAGACTATGAAGATCAAAATGATTGGAGAAAATCTGAAGAACTTAGAAGAAATAAGCATATGTTTACCTAATACTGATAATGAAAGTAATGCCAATGGAATATTACTAAGGAGATGAAAGCATGCTAGGTGGTCTATTCTAGTGAATGTACTTGAGTCGTAGACATATCATCAGAAGAATAGATTTAGGAGGAAATAGATAATTTATCTGAAATGAAGATATTTACAGGTGTGCTTGGTGTAAACATTTCGATTTTGTGAAAATTGGGTGTTAATCTGAAGAAATGAAACGGGAGTTTTTGAAGAAATGTTGAATATGAACTTATGTATTACAATTATATCCATAGCAATAATACATAATTAACAATATGTAAAAATTATAAAATGAAACAAGTTTTTTTCTTAAATAAAAATTTAAAAAAACTTCATGCACAATTTTTTATTATTAAATCTTTTACCAGAAGATTTTAATGACTATTTTATTTCATTTTTATGGCTGTATTATTTTCAATTATTTCATTGCTTTGTAAACTTGAGATCTTAAACTTTGAAGAATGTAGTTTAAAGGTTTAATATTTAAAGTTTTTATTCTTTTTTATAAATTTAAACGTTAAAGATTGTTTTCATTTTCTGAATTTTTGCTACTTAAATTGTAAAACTGCTTTAAAGATTATATGAAATCAAACAAGAATGTAATAGGATTAAATTACCTTTAAATTGTCTGTTATCTACTTTACTGGTCATTCCTTTCCTGTTTAAATTACATTACTTTGGAACAAAGAAAATAATGTTAAATATTTTCCTGTAAATTATGCAAACTGCACTTTTAAGAAAGTTATTTTTACATTTTCATAGAAAGAAAATATGTTTTCACTTGAAATCTTCTTCCTTGCGAATCTGAATATCCCAAAAATGTTTTTATCTAAATATAAAAAGAATATATTTAAATAATAAAGAAATATTTTTTTGCTAACAGAATTTAATAAGTTGTTAATAATATTATGTGATACTTATGTAAAGTCTTTTTTTTCTTTAGAATGTCATGAATTGTGAAAGTACCAAAGTTGCAGAGGACTTTTGCAAAGTTAGTGCCACGGCCATTCGTCTTTCTGAAAGTGTACAACCTGTCTGAATGAGGAACATGCAGTCAATTTTATTTTTTGAAGCAGCTGAGGAGGTACTGCACTTATAGCTCTATGCCAACTGAGCAGCTTAAAAAAAATTAACTAGCCTTTTGTAATCCAGCATTTATCAATATAGAAGCATTGATAAACTTATTGGATTATATTGCTGTTCTTCCTTCCAATCTATTACTGTAAGAGATATATAAAAATGGATATGCCCTGGGTTAAGGTATGATGTAATTATTAATTACTTAGTTGATTACATTGTAAGAATTTTGAAATATTTTATTGTATGCGAATATTTTTAATAACAAAAATCCCGGTATACACCAATATTTTGTTTATAATGTTTTTATTCTTTTTGCTGATAATTTATTTATTATTACTTTAAGTACTAGATTTCTTTCTTATTTTATCCAATTTAACAAATTGTAAGGGATATCTGTTTCTTAATATTTTCACTTTACATTCATTTATTATAACAGACTTGCATCTCATATGAGAAAAGAACAAAAGTGTAAATATTAAATATGATTACTGGATAATATTTATTTTGGTATGGTATTTTAGGGTCGTGAGTATTTTGCTTTTGAAATGCAGTTTATTATTTTTAGATTTTTTCGGTGTATTATTGATTGTATACATTGATTCGTCTGAATTTTTTTTGAAGTTACAGTGATTTTATGATTGATATGCATATGCATCAATAGTATACAAGGCCTTAGTATTGTAAATAATAGATGCATGTGTGAATTAATTTGCTTTCCCCGTGATTAAAATGTATTTATGTAATCTATACTGAGTTCAAATCTTAACTGATTGAGTGCTAGTGTAAAGGGCATATATAATATGTAGAAACTGTGAGCAATTAATTTTAATTTCGTAATATATTATTCTGGAAAGTATTGGTATGTATTGATTTTTCTGCAATCCAAGCTTTTAGAGCTTACTATGAATTGCCTAATCGATGGCTCTGAATTTGATTTATTTGCAATAAATTATTTAAATATTTGATTATTACTCAAAATAAAAATCTTAATAGCCCTAAGGCTTTTTAATGCTTGTTACAAATTTGTTAAAATGTTTTGCTTATATTTTTCATTTCAAATGACTAAATATGAGGAACTAGTAGTTGGGATTATAAAAATAATTATTCTTTGAAAAGTAAGAGAAAAGGATTATATAATGTATTCTATGCAGGAAAATTTAAGTAGGTGTTTTTAAAAGTGTTTATACTTTTCTCTTTAATTTTTATTTTTCCTCTTTAAATTTTATTTAAAACATCATTTTGATTTGATTAAGAAGAGTTAAATTTATTTAATATTTTATAAATGTATTATGTTAAAATCCTTTATGATTGAGTAATAGAGAATTTTATAGTTTTCTTAATTTGTTATATTTTTAAATTATACATAACCACTCAATCAGTTAAAGCTTTTGTAATTTAGTTTCATTGACTGTAAAAAAAAAAATTCAACCAATGATGCCTTTATAACAATTTTATGTATAATTTTTAAATGTGTTATTTATATATCATTAAGTTGGCTTTTATATATGATTGATTTTTATTCATGTATAAAGCTCAAGTATACTTTTTCATGTGAATATATCCAAATGATTATTCTAAATATATATATAATGAATGAAATCCTTTTTCATTTCTTTAGTTATTTCATGAGTATTTAATGCATTTCTTTGTGTGGTGCTGGTTATATTTTAAGAGAAAACAAGTTGATTTAAACTCATTCAGAGATTGTGCTGTTTAAATTTCATTTATTTTTAATTTAATTTGATATAAATTTAAATTTTGATTAATCTGCTTATACTGCAGAAGTTTAAAAGTTTATCCAATGATATTTTTTAAAATGAAGCATGTAATTTTGAGTAATTAATTAATTTTGTAGTTAAGACAAGATGCAGCATATATTTATAATTCTGCAAATCTTATTAAAATTGGGTAATACCACAGTGAAATTAAACCATGTTTAATATCTTTAAATATATAATCTGGAGATCATTTCATAACATATTTTATTTTAAAAATACATTTTATTTAACTTAGCAATAATTTTGAATATCATAAATGTGCTTATTTATTTTATGCAATATCTTAATATAATTTTCTATAGAGAATTTGCTTTATTGATTATCTTCTCATATGCTAATATTTCGCTCCATACACTGAAGTTTATTAAAAACATTCTTGAACACATAGTAAATGCAAAAGTTAACAATTGCAATCTTTACTTACTTTTATAATTTAGCTTTGAATGTGAAAGTCACAAAATTAAAATTATGAAACATATAATTATATTTTATAGTCTAACTACCTGGATTCATGTATACATACAATCATTCTTGTGTTTCAAATACATTCATTTCCTTCTTAATCAACTGTTAGCATTGTGTTCTATATATATATATATATATATATATATATATATATATATATATATATATATATATATATATAATATTTGATATCTGGCAAAAAAGCATTGCTTTGTCTGCATTATTTGTTTTTACTTAATCTATCATATTGAAAAATAAAGTTTTGATTGAGAAGAACCAATATTTTAAAACGAAAAAACAAAATGAGCATGAAATTTAAGGGGTAAACCAATGAGATTTTCAATCCATTAAATAAACAGTGAAATTCTAAGAATTTTGTTATCAAAGAGTTTGGAGAATTTATTAATTCTTATAGCATTTTCATTCGATTTTTTAAATATTGACAATCCTTTTATTTTTATTTAAATTCATTTTTTAAAGATGATGAATGATTAAAATGAGTTTTTATTAAATATAAGATTAAATTACAAAATATTAATCTGGTATACTGTGGAGTTGGGGGGGGCATACTACTGAAATGTCTTAATTTTTTAAAAAAAGAAAAAGGCAGCTATTTAGTTATTTGTATTAATAATTTTATGCTAATTATATCGTTTTAACAACTATTGCATAAAGTGAAAATCTGTATTTTTTTTCATTCAATTGTGTATTTGTGTTGATATCAGTAGTCTTTTCTTGTCATTATTAAATTCTAAATTGATATGAAATTCTTTCTGCTTTAGGTTAACTTTGATCGAAATTTTCTTTTTCATCTTATTTACTGTATATAATCTTGAGTGCAATTTACTGTTTAAACTTTTAAGTGCAATGGACAAATGTGAGAGTTGTTTGTGTTTTCTGTAAAAATCAAAAGTTATCAAATGAAATATTTTTTATTTTTATTTGGTAGCATTTTTAAAATATCTGCTTATGTTTGGAAAACGTTTTATAAGTATAATAAAGATCACTGAAAATATTTTATTCAAATATTCTAGAACATTTGTGTCTTCTTAGTATTAATGTTCAGAAAACATTGAAAATTATGATTTTTATTCTCTATCTTGTGCACTATGATATGCAAAGCTTTGAAAACATGAGATCTTTGGGTTTCTCTGAAAAATGTTAGATTGCTTCAGATTAAATAATAATTCATCACCTTGATGCAAAGGTTCTTGTGAGACTACCAAATGTAAACAGGCAACCTTATTTTAAATATGCTTATGTATGAAGTCCTTGCAGAAAAAATCATAAAATATAAATTTTGGAATCATTGAATTTTTTTAAAGTTGAAAATACTAGAGATAAAAGTTTTTGGCCATTTTTCAGTGTCATGTTGGGAATTTAATATATAATACAGACATGTAAAAAGATAATCCTAAAAAATTACTTTATTGTTGCAGAACAATAGCCATTTCATAAGCAGATGTTTTTAAAAGAACTCTGTTCTAAAATGTCTGTGACTTTTGATTTACTGATGAAATTTTGTTCTTGTTACTAAGAAATTGGTACTTCCAGACCGTTTTTATATTAAAAGGTTTGCTAGTGGGTTATTGAAACTTTTTGAAGCATTTTTGTATTTGGCAATAATAAAGGATTTCTTTTGTATATATGTTATCTGTTATTTTTATATATTGTATTAATAAGAAAAAGTTTATAAGATACAATCTTGAATTTTTTAGTTCTCAAATAAAAATAAAATGTACTTTGAGGTGAATTTAATATTGAAGTTCATAATTAGGGAAGCGTGTGAGTGAAGTCTTAATAATGTCTTTTTATGTTGAATATTTGTGGTGAAAGCAATAACAAGTACTAAATGGTGACATGATGATAATACAATATGGGAATGTAAACAATGGCCTCATTATCTGTACTTATTCAAAATTATGAAATTCATTTTTGTGGCTCATAATGTAATTCTAAATATTTTAGGTGCATATTATTTCCTTCCTTCTATCAAATCACACACACACACACACACACACACACACACACACACACACACACACACACACACACACACACACACACACACACACACACACACACACATATTGTTTATCTTAACTGAAATATCAAATTAAGAATTTTTCAAAAGATGAGTTAATAGCATTCATTTGGTAATTTGAGGGTTACAGACTTACTGGGCAGATTTGTTATGGTATTCTCATTTTCTTATAATGAGGAGGGAAAAAAAATCTTCTGCAGCAAATTTTAATCTCTCATGGATAAATATATGAATGATTGAAGTTATGATCATCTAAATGAAACTGATTTGTGCAAAGCTATATTTCTTCTGACACTATTGCAGCATCATGCAAAGACCTTCTGGACTACATTATTACATTTCAAGATCAAAAGGTAAATAAGCATTCTTGTTTATATATGCTGTCTTGTTTATATAACTCCTAAACACATTGAAAACCTTTAGTGGGTCATTATGAGTTTGCTTTTGGGATGTCTACTCAATTCATCAATCAATTACTAGTGGGCATAATATACTCTTACTGTGTCAGTTAATTGTTTCCTAAAACATTTTTCTTTTGCAAAATAAGTTCTTTATTCTTGTCAATTTATTGGTTACAGAAACACACAAAAAGTCAATAGGTAATTTAGTTCATTAAAAAGGGCCAATTTTTGCTATAAGTGTCCAGATATAGTTTGTTTCGAGAAGAAGAAAGACTCCCTGTCTTGGAATATCATGTTTAGAATTCATGTTGCAATTTTTTTTTTTTGTATAAATGCTGTATTTTAAAATGTCTGATTAAATCTATTATAAATACGATTAGTGAAAGAAAGAATGAAGTGATGTAATTTTTTCTTTTTTTGCAAAAGAATCGTCAAAAGTTTCATTGTATGTTTTAACACTCTATTAATATAAATTGAAGCACCAAATTATTAATATAATTAAAGTGTAAATGTGAGGCTCACTTTTCACCTAAATATTTACTCGTTAGTCGGATAGTAATTATACTTTGAAACATGCTCGCAAAATATTTTAAAATTGCATTATTTTATTTGCTTTAAGGTGCAAATTTTGTTTATCATTATTTTTTAAATTAGATCTAATTTTACCCACACTTGATTAATAATTTTTTAATATACTCTATTTTAGCACTACTGATAGTAACAGATCTTGAGATAATCGAATTTGACATATATATATTCCAAGTGAGTTCCATCTTGTCTGTGAAATGAAAGAAGATAGAAGGACCCATGCAGATCATAAAGCAATCCTATTTTATCTTGGAACTAGGGATTGCAATACCGGGATACCGAATACCGGTATTTTGAGCCATTTGTACAATTTTGTAATACCGGTATTCACAAGTTTAAATACCGGTTTTTCGGTATTTATTAGAAATTTTTAAAATTGTCTCCACTATATGTTCAGATAGCGCGAACATAGCAAAATAGTATACGTTTTAGTTCTTATGTCTCCCTAACGGGCAAAATTAATTAGCTAATTAATGGCTTAATTAATAGCTTAATTCTAAATTAGCGAAACATGGATTATCCCTGAAAGAAAATATTGTATCCTTAACGACTGATGAAGCAACAATTATGAAAAAAGTTGGGAAGTTGATTGGTGCAAATCAGCAGTTGTGCTATGCACATGGAAATTCAATTAGGAGTAATAGATGTATTATATCAAAAAGATAAAGAACAGAAGAATCCAAATACTGTGGATACAGAAATTTCGGATTCCAACTTTCAAAAAAAATAAGAGTGAGAGTGATATTGACAATGAAGATAATGACAATGTAATTGTTGAAGAAGATATTGTTAATGAGGATGAAATATTAACCTATCAAGAATTGCTTCCTATAATTTAAAAAGTTCAAAAAATTGTTAAGATATTTAAACGTTCCCCTATAAAAAGGATATATTACTAAAATATATACTAACTGAAAATAAAACAGAATATATGTAAATATTAGATTCTAAAACACGTTGGAACAGTTTACTCCTAATGATGGAACGATTTTTGAAACTGAGAAATCCAATCCAAAAAGCAATAATCGACTTAAACTTGTAATTTAATTTTTCAGATAGTGAATTCGACTTAATATCCAAAACTATATCAGCTCTACTTCCAATAAAACTGACTATTGAGGCATTACGTCGAAGAGATTCTAATTTATTAACAGCTGATACAACAATAAATTTCATGTTGCAGTCACTGAAAGAACAGCACACATCACTATCTGAAGAATTATATATTACATTGAAAAATCGCACAGGAGAAAGGCATTCCGAGATAGAAAATGTCTTATGGTATTTACATAATTATAATGATTTTAAAAATGAAAATGAAAAAGAAGAAAAGAAAATAACGGATTCAAATCTAATTAAGTTTAGAATAAATTTTCTTAAAATTTTTAACCCACAAACCTATCCACATTCAGAAGAATTCGGTTCAATTATCGAAGATTATGATGACACTACTGTCGATAATGAAAAGGAATTGTCTCTTGAAACAAAAATTAGAATTAGCGATAAATAAAAAAATTTCAATGAACCAAAATACAATACAGAAATCAGCTATATCCAAAACCATCCGACGAGAAATCGATTCATTTGAAAATGAGGGATTTAGAGGTAAATACTTGGAAAAAGTATATCGCGCATTGCTAACAGTACCACCAACTAGCGAATATGCCGAAACAGCGTTTTCGACAACTGGTAGTTTTTACACAAAATTACTTTTCAGGCTTAATGACAGCAAAATTGATGCATTATGTTTTTTAAGATCACATTTCAAAAATTTGTAATAGTACCACAGACTGAATAGTGATATTTATACTTTTTGTGATTTAAATAAATAAGATGTTTCTTTACTTTTTTGTGATTTTATACTGTTATAATTTATAAGTTACAAATTAATTTTTGTGATATTTACACTCTCTAACAAAACTGACAAATAAAACTAAGGAACACCTGTGTTTTCTCTCTTTTTTAAAAATTTCTAATACCGGTATTAAAACCGGTATCCCGGTATTAAGATTTAAAAAATACCGAATACCGGTATTGAAATTTTGGTCCGGTATTGCAATCCCTACTTGGAACGTTTGCAAATTATAAAATAAATGAATATATTGTATGTATTGCAGACGATGGGGTAAATTTCTCTTGAACTAGAACACTGATATGGTTTATTGCAGGCTTATTCGGAAACGGATGGAATGGACATGTTTTTGGTAAATTTAACAGACTTTGCTAGAGCGAAACTGATTCGTTGCTTATTTCACATTAAAGATTTTGGCGGCAGTTCGATTTTGCGATTTGTCAAAGCTTCGGCTCTTGTAGCTCACTTTAAATCCATATTACAAATGAAAATAATGTCATCTTACAGGAATTTTCTGCTCTTCCGAAATATATGCTAATTTTACATGTAGATCTTCAAACCTTTAATTCCAGATTGGTAATATTTTAACTTTCCTGCTATAATTTGTATAAGGTAAGTTGTAAGACCACTGGATCATGTTTTATGATCGCCAAGGCTCTTATATGTTTTTCTTTCGCTTGGCCTAATAGGTCAAACTCGCCTTATTGATCGCCAGTTGATAAGTGTATATATTTTCGAGCAGCGTGGATTGTAATTCCTGGAAAATTCCGTTTTATTACCGAGAAATATTTTACCATGTAAGTGTATGTGTCTGTGTAGATGGCATTTCAAGTGCTGACAATGAATTGCTGATTTTGAAATAAAGTACAACCAACTACTTCAACAAGTCAGTAAACAATTTATATACAATATCATTCTATGTCATTAGAATTTGAAGACTACAGTCAGAATCATTAGACGGTGTGAAGAGAAATACGAGTCCTGTATACATATTTTTTTATATATAGAAGTGGTTCTTCCCCGATAACTGGAGGAAGATAGGCACTCTGTATATTTTTATTGTTTTGAGCCGAACCTGTTGCTTTTGGTTCATGCTTCTGTTTCGGATGAGACAGCAGGTGGTTGTTTGGAAACACATTCAGATCTTTTATAATAAAGAAATACATTATAGGGCATTTGGGAACAGTACATCTATTAAATGAGTTTAAAAACAGAAATTTACATTTATAGTAACTTCAAATACGATAAATTGAATATTCACCATCCTGTGATATTTTTAAGTGTAGAAAATAATGTTTTATCCATTACTCGTATGTATTTATGTGTTAGTCTAAGTGCTACATTTTAATGACATTGTAAACTTTTCTAGCTCAAAATTTAGATTTATTTTCAACTCATTTTAGTAAAGATGTAGTTCGCTACAAATTTGATTTTACAAATGATAAATTTCAATTTTTAAAATAGCAAATTAGTGGTTCATCAACTAATAATGAAATTTTAAGATTATTTTGGTATTTTTGTATGTATTTTGGAAAAATTGTGGTGTTTATATTGATCAACATTCAGATAATCAGTTGTTGGATTCAATGAAAAACAGTTTTTATTTATTCTATACAGCTAACTGGTATCCATAAAAAATTGATGCTTGAGCCTTTTATACATGTGATATTATGGTTTATTTTTAGAAACATTAATCCTGAATCAAGTTAAAATTAAAGGAGCAAAAATTATCATCAACTCTATATACAAGTGATTCAACAGTTAGTAATAAATCAAATCATTTGATAATAAAATAACGTTATTTAAAATTTTTAATTTTCTCTTCATATTAAACATTAGCATAGTATATAAATTCTCTTTGTAACATATCTGTCTTTTAAAATATCTACTTATTTATCAACATCTGTTTGAACAGGTGCTTGTACACATATGTTTTATACATTTACTGCACAGGGTAACATGTGCGTGTTACCCTTTGCAACAAATGATGCATACAATATTCAAACATCTTACAAAAATGTTTACTACATTTTGTTTTCCAAAATTAACTAAGGACTCTTGCAAGAATTTTTCAGAAAAAATTCTGAAATCAAATAAATTGATTTAATCGCTTTCTTTTTTGCATTGAATTATTAACTAGCAATAGTTTGTACTGACTTTTTGAAATTAGTTTGATTTGAATGTTTAGAAGGATATAAATCTAAGTTAGCTTCGTAGATTCTTTCTCATACAAAGTAATTTGTTTTATTTAACTTAAATATATGATATAAATATGCATTTTTAGCATTATTCATGGCCGATAAATTATTTTCAATGCAGATAATAAGTTTTACGATTATAAATTATTATGTAATGGAAAACTGCATAAAACAGTTATGTAATTTGAATCGTCCAGTTTAGATTTCTATTACTCAATTTTTTTTATCAACAATCATAATCTTGAAAACTAAATATTTTTTTTAGAATTTGTAGGATTAATCATGTAACTTCAAAAAGAAAAAAAATTAACTTTAAAATAAATTAAATCATGCCATTTAAAGATAAATATGAATACATTTTATGATCCATTCGGGAATTTGTTTAAAAAAACATATACTCTATTTCCAATCCTGCTGTCTCTAGTAATAACATATAATATAAGCATTAGCCTGAGGCATGAACATTTTCATTCAAACAAACGTTTTTAATGCTTCAACTGTGTCACTTTTCAACAGTTCTGAAACACAGTTCGATCACATAACAGTTTCTTCTGTGTTTTTTCCCCACCAACATAACTTTCCTCTGTGCTGATGTTCCAGAAGTGAACTCTATGACACAAAAACCATGAACTAGAAATACCAAAACTGTAACAGTCATAACTGGAATGTAAATTTGCTCTTTTCTTTAACGCATAAAACATCACAATAGGTATTCTGTTTTACATTTTGTATTCTTTGGTAAAATATCATTATATTATATTTTTTTGTTAAAATTACTATGAAAAATATTTCAGAGCAATTTTCTTATTGCAAACGTAGGAGTAATTTACACTTACCAAACGATTTTTTATTCATTTATATTAAACTGGCTTTGCTACAAGCAGGTTTAAGAACTATTATTATGACTTTGCAATAAGTCATAGTAATGGTTTGATGGTTCTTTAAGAATGCATTGCTGATTGAAATTACATTGTTCTGGTTTTGATTTGTGACTCGCCTCTATTCAAGTTACTCTCTTCTACAACTAAATTATATTACGAATTCTTAAATCCACTGCTTCAGCAAATGAAACGAAAAACCGAAAATTCTTATTGCTGAATAAGTCGAGTATATCAGCAACTTATTCAATTCTGTGTCCTTGAATGTAAGAGAAAAAGATACATTCCATTATGGCTGCCTCTTTGGAACATCATCGTCAGAGGAGGAAGGGGCTTTCACATGAGCGGCGGTATACCGTCAAGAAGTGTGGCAGTGGCGCTGTCAAAAGTCGGAAGAGGCTCTTTGAGAGGGCTAGGGGCAATTGGCCATCATAATGGAGTGTCCCCCAAGTTGCAAAGGTTGTACCGCTCTACATAATGAATGAGTCCACGATATAGAAAATCGTACTGCTCCTGGAAAAGGTATACATTCACTTATTGAGCAAATAAAATTTTGAAGTTAAGACCTGAAATTTCAGTTTTGATATATGTGTAAAGATATTTGAACTAATGGAATAGAGAAATTTTAACACATTGACTGCCGCGCTGAATTTCTTACAATGTAATTTATATGGGTACGAAATCTAAAACCAAACGATTTAAAAAATATATTTCAGTTCATAATAATATGTTTTTAAATAATGAAGTTAAAAAAAAAGACTTATCTATTTGAAGAACATCCCTCCTCCCGCCCCTTAAAATCATTTTATAAAGAATTGCTATCCATTTAAAATATTTCATTTTGATGCCTTTTTAATATTCAAAATACTTTTCTTATTGCATTTTGATAATGTTCAATATCATAATATATTTTCATTAAAATAGATATATTATATTTTTCTGTTTTCAAGATTTAACTTTTATTTGGTTTAGCACTTCTTCAGTGCTATCCTGATACAAATATGGCAGAATTGGAGAGAAAGAATCCCAATAGCTTTTCTGCCAAAATTATTTTCGAACAAATTAACTGCTGAATAATTTTGATTCACGTTATTCTGATAAAAAAGAATGGGAAATGTTGTAATAATGTAAAAGGAATAAGTATTGACTAATAGATTAATGCATCTCCTTCGAAATAATTTCCACCCATTACAATGTATTTATACGAAGGTTTTTTAGTTCTCAGTTTATGACAAAGTCGTTTTCATGAAATTCTTTCAGTGGTAATAATGAAAGAATAATTTTTCATGGATTTAAAAAAAACAAACATTTTCACTGAAAAAAAAATCGCATATTCCCATTTAAAATAAACGTGGAGCTTTTGGAGCCGTAAATGTATATTTCTTTTTTGTCATAAGTTTTCGAGTGATAATGAAATTGAGAGAAAAGTCATAAAATCGACATGAGGATAATTCTTTGCCTCACCACAATTCGATTCATTTTCGACGAATTGCTTCATGTAGTTGCTACAAGACATTCAAATAACATTCTTTACTGATAATCTAACCAATTGGTAGAATGTTATAATGCATAACAACTCGACAAAGAAAATGAATTTGAAAGGTAAAGTAAGGCCAAAAAAGACCACATTAAATGTTATTCACTCTTGTTGAATTGAACTTCTGTATTAACAGAATAGATCAAAATTTCAACTCAGTGGCAAAGAATCTTAAAAAAGAACCGACTAGAGAAATCGTCGCTTGGTATATATTGTTTTTGCCGCAAACTGAAAGATTCTGGAACAGCTTGAGACGTGACACATTGCAAAAAATTGCTTGACCAGGAACCAAATTACACAGAAACTTGTTCAATAAGTTTCTAAGTACGTTCGATATGAATCAATGTATTCACAAACCTATTTCTATGTTGTGTGTTTGTACTGTAGAAATAATCCATAGTGCTTATTTATGGATGTTTATATCTAATAGTATACAAATATACATGAATCATAGCAAGCATAAGTGTATGCAACATTTAGTACATTGCATTGTATACTTAGTGCTCATGTATGCATACTTACACTAACCTATTATGATTAACTGCGCTGGAAAACAGTATTAAATTAATCTCATAGTAAGAAAATGAGCTTTACTAATATTTTAATGGAGACTGTATTGATGCCAAGTTAATGATTCCTTACTTTGGCATTAAATTTCTGAAAAGACTGGAAGTTTTCGAAAATAAAAGAATTATGGCGACATTTCTATGAGGAACCGAAATGTTCAGATTTCCTAGAAATTTCTATACCCTGTCACTGAAACTATAAAAATTCGTTTCTTTTTGGAGTATTGATAGGAGAACGAAGTCTAGCTTCAATCCAAGCAATCTTGTTCTGTGCAGTTATTAATTTGCTGTTTGTGCATGTATTATTGATTTCGAAAAAAGCTGTATTCGTTTCTGTTGTATTTTGGCATTTTTTTCTTATAGAATAAAAAATGTTTATCCGTTATCGAACTTTTGAACTAGTTAACGGACACACATTGGATTGATTTTTCTCTTCGTTGGTGTCAGAAGTGGGATCTGCAGTATATAATGTTGACGAGATTTCAAGCGAAGATGATTAAGAGCACCGATCTGATTACTTTGGTTGGTTACGTTTTGAAAAGCGAATTTGAAGAAATCTATGGAAGTATAAGAGCAATGCAAGTTGGTCAAAAAGAAAGAATCGAACAAGTGCAAGGAGAAATGGACCTAATCCGAGCTGGAAAAGAAACGGAAAAATACACCGCCATTCAAGTCAAAGGAATTAAAAGATCATATTAACTAAAATTGCAGAATAAACAAAAGATAATTAGAATGTTCGCATTCAAGATTTCGCAATCCCTTGACATTCGACAGTCAAACATCTTGATCTATTTTCAAAACACAGTTCGACGTGGCGAGTACTACAGATGGATAAATGGATTTTATGATAGCCTATCAACTTCTAGCCTCTCTCCGATTATCAATTGCGAACATTGTGGAAGGAATACTAACTGATGAGTTGATGGACCTTATGACAACCGAGAAAACTGTAGAATTCTGATTCGAAGAGGGCTGTCTTATCCAGTTCAACTGAATTGAAAATTAGAGGGCAGAAATCAGGAGAAAGTCTTCAAATAGTAGCCGCCGATATGAAGCGATTGATGACCTGACTTATACCGAGTGTCTTCTGGATGGCGGGAAGACTTGGCAGTCCGATACTTCGCTGAAGCCATCAGAGCCGATGATGCGATACATTCAATGAGACGAATGGATGCTAACGATTTAAAATAAGTTTTGACATTAGAAGCTGCAATAAGAGAAGAAGAAGCTGCAAAAACTGTTCCGTAGACATCCAGACGGGTAAGATCTCACTAGGTATATACCATACCAGATATAATAAATTTAAATACCAATTGAAAATATTGGGAAAATTTCTGAACTGTGTTGCTGACGGAAACGATTCTCGGCGAAATCCGAACATAGAAATACAGTAAAAAGGAGGAATATACAGCGGGTGTCTAGTGATTGCGTCCAATGAAGTAAAATTTACAGCTGTCTTTCTGGGCGAATGCTTTTAATAAAGCCCTTGAAGAAGAGATGAGCTTATTGGAAGGAGCTAGTTATAGTATCTCATGTTTGATGTTGGCTGATATAGATGCAAGTGTAGCTCTTTTAAGAGCAGACTTTGTCCAGAAATTGAAGGGAAAAGTAATCTACACTATTCCTAACATTTTTTAAAGACTTTTACGGCTGAAAAATAGACTCTTTCGAATTTTTCTGTATATCTATCTATATAGCCGACATCAATTGGTCTTTTGAAGAAAGTTCAAACCGAGGTAATGGTGCAAGTTTACCTTGACAAAAAAAAGTTACCGTAGACTTGGAAAAGTAATAAGTACAATCAAAAGGAAATTCCCTTCTTCACAACCTTCAATATTATGTTCTGTATTGACATTGGAAATGATTGTAATACCGGAAAGATCAGGATTTTCTGGGTAGTTTAAGGTATGGCATAACGAACTTTTCTGCCTAGATAGTTCTCCTTGTGGCGGTCGCGTAGGATGGATAACAAATCCAAGATTGTGGAAAAGGACGTCAATCGTGCTGTAGAATTTTTCGAAATGAAACATCTGCTAGCGATCATTGACTTAATAAAGAACAGCTAACAGCAGCACTAAAATTACTTAAAGAATTTCAAAACTTTTGACACTATTGTCGGCCACTGTAATGTGGCAAAGCTTAAAATTAACAGAAGTGATTGTCCAACAATTAAGCAATATTCAAAATGTTTGCTTCTTGCCAAGAAGAAAGTTATGCGTCTACTAAATAAATTGTGGCCAATGGATTAATCGAAGAAAACTTGGGATCCTCCTCTTGTACTTGTTAAGAAAGATTTACTCTATTTTTTATTAATTACAGGAAATTAAATGAAAGGAATCGTTTCTGAATAGATAACATCCTGGATGCTTTGAATGGAAGCCAATTGTTCTGATTATTAGATTTAAAAAAGGGTTACTGGCAGAAAGATCCAACCTGAAGGTAGAGAAAAGAGAGTCTTGACCAAGGGACAAGGACTTTGATAGTTCAAGGTAAATTCCTTTTGGATTATCTAATGTCAATCCAATTAGCCTTTCAAATATGGTAACATTTGAAAGACTTATACGTAGACTTTCATCTGAAACTTATTGACCCTGTATTGAGTTATGATATTATAATAGCTGGATGAAAAAGTATTTCATAGAATACAGAAAGCTAAATTTAAGTTATTAGAAATAAAGATTCTTTAGAAAGGAAGTTGCTTATTTTGTAGATTATATCAGCAGAAAGAATTAAAACCGATCTAGATAAAATTCATATAGTAACTGATTGACTTCTCCGTTACAATCTCTATAGTTTCCTCGAACTATACATCTACTATCATCATTTTGTTAGAAGCTTCTTGAAAGACTTTATATCCCCTGTAAGAAATTAATAAGTCTATAAAAGCATCTCCATCACTTCCTCTATGGCTAGAAATTTCTTTTTGGATTGATACACGCTTCCTTGAAATGACTTTTAAATTTTAAAGCACCCGAAGTTCAGATAACTTGCTGGATTAAAAAAATTTCAGGAATATGATTTCGGATAAGGGATCCTGTATTGAAAACTGAAACTATTGCTCGAATGCCTAAAAAATCTTGGAATGGAAACGAATATTTCCATGAAAGTTTTAAGAATGACAGCTCTGAGCCTTTGGTCTTTCAGATGCGCTTTTTGGCTTTCATTTAGAGACCAGATATGCGACCAATTCTGGAAAAGAAATCAAATTCGGCGGATTGATCGGCAAGAAATTGCACTATTCATTCGATGTCCGGACTATAGAAAATCGCTCCTTGGTCCTGGAGCCAGATTAGAACAGCTGTCTGAACTTGGTCATCGTTGGAAAATTGGCTTCCACCCAAATGTTTTTTGAGCTTGCCGAATACATGAAAGTCACAAGGCGCCGGATCAGAACTGCACGGTGGATGCTGCCAGACTTCCCATCCAAAATTGTGAAGCAAACTCTGAGTTGTGCCTAACTTGTGTGGTTTTGCATTGTCGTGCAGGAAACTGCCTTTGCTTAGCTTTCCACGTCTCGTTTATCGCCTCTTAATGTTTCGCAATATGACTCAACATTAATGGCCGTACCCTTCCGCATAAACTCGATGTAGACAACTTCTTCGCAATTGAAAAAACAGTAGCAATGAGTTTACCCTCTGATGGTGGAACTTTTGATTTTGTTCCAGGCGATGATGTGTGTCATCATCCCATTGACGCTTGCTTCGTTTCTTGGGTGAAGTGATGTCTCATCGCCCGTACTGATACGATTTAAGAAATCATTACCTTCCGCAGAATAAGGTTGAAAGAATCCCAGGGAAGCCGCAAGTCTTGCTCCTTAGTGTTCAGAACTCAAAGAATAAGGAACCCACCGTGAACACAATTTGCGATAATCCAATTGGTGACGGATGATGGAATGAGCACTGCCAACGGATATTCCCAAGTCCTGTGCAATGTGTGCGATGCTCACTCTGCATTGCTGAGAATATTGTCTTCCACCCGCTACACCTTGTCTTATGTCCTCACCGTTGTTGACATTTCTTGCCTTTCCACATCGGTTAAATCTGTGTTTATCGTTTTCGAACTGCTGGCACCATTTTACATTGGCTGGAAGTAACATTGCATATGCCCCATACACTCCCAATGTTTCATGATATATCTCCGTACTCGTTCAACATTTTGCTCACAAAAAACGCGTTGTTCCTCGTACTTCAACGTTGGAGTAAGTTTCCAGCTGACGCACTATTTTTTTTCTCGTACTACTCAACGGTTTTCACTATCCGAACGAAGCTTACCTCTTGTTTCGGCATGACGTCATCTGTGGAGGAACAAGTGTAACCTACTTTTTGAAAGCCCTTTGTACTTTAACAACTGTTTTATATATGGAGCAACTTGATATATTAACACCTATTTTATATATATATTATATATGGAACCATGGATTAACGAACACTACGAACTACCTTGTGAAAACATATCGAAATAGTGTTTTGTGAATTTTAATATTGCTCTGTAGAATCTAACTACTATTACTAATGAAAGCAAAGAGCGGATATTAATTTTGGAAAAATGAATAATACTTTAAAGAGAAGTGACAATCATTGCTCTGTAATGTTTTAATTTTAAATGCACACCAAAGATTATACATTTATCAGAAGTTCTATTTTTAAGTAACGTTTTTTTTTTTTTTTTTTTTTTTTTTCCCTTGCGTATTATGCGCACTCGGGGGCAGTTTAAGATTTCAAAGGGACATTAGACAATGCGAGTTTCTAAATTTTAAAATCTAAAATTTATGATTTAAATTTTATGTTTATGTAAGTATTTTAAGTAACAATTTTTGACAAACAGAAATTGCAAAACGCTTAACTGCAAGTCAGTGATAATTTTTTTTTTCAATATATTGCGGATAAAAAGAACATGATTGAAATTTAAACAAAATAACGAAAAGAAATTGCAATTTTTTAATAACAATCTAAATAATATAATAAAATATTTTATAAATTAAAGAAGCTCTGTATTTTTAAAATTATGATATGACACGTGCAAATGTTAATTATTCTGAAGGGTTATTAGAATGATTTTCTAAAATTAATTAAATATTTTATTTTGATTGCATTACAATTAAATGGAAGCATAAAATTAAATAACTGAACCCCACCGTCAAAAAACAAACAAACAAAAAAAAAAAAAAAAAAAAAAACCACGTTGAAATCTGAGGCTTTCTTAAATTGTGAGGCTCCTAGACATTGGCCCTTATTTTTCAGGAGGAATCGCAAATATTCTGCTCAGATTTTGTATTCATTTCTGTAGTTTCGCTGCCACACCCTGTTCATTCAATAAAGAAATCAATACAAAAGAATGACTGCAAACTTACCAGGGTTTGTAGTAGGCAGTGCCTTTGAGCTCTCGCGTATTTGGTGGTTTGAAAAACGTCCACTCTCTCGTCGCAGCGGGCTTGCTCGATGAGGTCGCTCAGAGCGACGTAGATGCCACTCCGATCTCCGCCGCCACTGAAAAGAAATATGTTATTTATTTATTGCACACTGATAGATTAACTTAAATTCATGCTTTTCAGTCTTATCTAATAATAAGATGAAATAAAAAAAAATGCATTCCATGATCATAGTTTAACACTCGAAAAAATCTATAAGGGGCATACAAGCTGGTTACTAAAGGCAGCTAATTTACAAAATAAAGTATTATAATTCAAATTAATTTATTTACATGCAGATTCTTGTCAGTTATCAGTATCACATGATTTAATGAATTAATACAATTATTTATTTCTTTATAATTAAAAATGTCTACGGTAAAGCAATACTTTTTCATAAATAATGACTAAGTCAATCATCAGATTTATATTTCACAACTGATTTTTCGCTTTAAAAATGTGTTTTGTCAGCGTGTGATTTACTTGGATCTTTCTTGGTGTTCATCTAAACCTACAACACAGATGTATTATATTTATATTTCATACAAATTGGTTAGCAAACAGACTTTTAGATCGAAGAGAAACCATCTTGCTAGAGTTGGGAAACCATTTAGGTCGTTTTTCTAAACTCACCTGTTGTCATCTCCACGATTTCCTTTTTTTTGAATACCTAACACAATGTTTATATCATATAGCTAGCTACATGCTACGAATTGAGAGCATCTCTCTCTCTCTCTCTCATATATACAGGGTGTTCATTAATTATTGTCGGGGTTTCCGTACTTCATAACTTTCGAATAAAAAATATTACTCAAAAACCGATTACGTATTCGTAAATTACAACTCAAAGAATTTTATTAATGATATTAAAGTGTAAAACTTCCACAATTTGCACTTTGTAGGCATTCAGCTGAAGGCGATTCTTTGAGTTGTACTTTACGTATTGATAATTCTTTGAGTTGTAATTTACGAATACATAATTCTTTGAGTTGTAATTTATGAATACATAATTCTTTGAGTTGTAATTTACGAATACATAATCGCCTTCAGCTGAATGCCTACAAAGTGTAAATTGTGCGAGCTTTACACTTTCATATCATTAATAAAATTCTTTGAGTTGTAATTTACGAATACGTATTCGTTTTTGCGTAATATTTTTTATTCGAAAGTTATGAGGTACGGAAACCCCGACAATAATTAATGAACACCCTGTATATGCATGGCCAAACTTCAATTGGCATCTTAACGCTGTTTACAATGTCATTGATTGGGCGTTATTATCAGCGCTTCAACAATAATGATCAATAGTTTGGGTTCTACTAATAACAAAAACCTACATTTGTATAAATTAGTTTCAAAGTCTAAACTTTGATGTTTCATGTTAATTGTTCATATATTAGTTATTCAAAATTATATTCATTTTTGGAGCATGTTGCACTTAGGTTATGAAACTATTCAACGAAGTTGGCAATTCGGTGGATATAAATTATTATGCAAAATCACAAATCGAATTTAAATAAATAAATAAAAAACTCGCATAGATAAATTTCAGGCGTCACTTTAAATTCTATCTATTAGCCTATATCTAAAAATCACGACGAACGGTTATTTTCCGTAATTATGTTTGTTTCTAGCTTTAAAAAAGACCTCATTTTTGAAATGACACTCACAATATTAATATTAATCAATCAGAAATACAATTCATGAAAAGAGGTAATATAACAACTTAATTTTAAAGGAAATATTACAAAAGATTTGTTCATTTTACCTGAGGTTTCAAATTAAACCAATAATGAAGGAACGTTGAGTATGGAAATTGCAAAGCACAGTAACTTTTCATTATGTGTTTCATTCATTATGTTTCTAAACATATTTCATTATGCGTTGCTTACATATTGTTGTATTTACCACTGATTTTCTATTTACAAAAGCAAAATGTTTGCATAATAAAATTATACAAATCATTTGATTAATAAAGAAACACTTAATAATTTTAATAAAATACTGTTTTTTCGGTCCATGTTTGTTGGTTCAATAAAGGTAAGATCTAATTTTATGTCGGTGCTCAGAATGTTCTGAATGACGATTCAAATTGGCTGACGTTGACCTGTGGAAATTAAGAAAATGGAATGTCACCTCAGGTCTCGTCATCTGTTCAAGTTTAAAAAAATGCTAAATGAGACAAAAGGATGTGTTTTCAAACTTCGAAACGGAGTTTTGATTGGACAAAAATATTCAACTGTAGCTCGCATAGTGAATGCTCATATAATTGAGGATACCTTAATATTCTAGTTTTTGATATTGAAACTCCAGAAACTAGATTACAATATTACAAGCAAATAAAAAAAGCGCATATCTCTAAAACATCACGTTATGAATTTATTTAATAATCACAATTTTACTTCGAATATTATATTAAGCTATTCTAAGATTTTTTAAAAAAAAACTTGTTTATCTCTTTGTGATTATTTAAATGCCTCCTGGTTTGAACTTGATGCAAATTAACTATTTAATCTCCCCAGCCAGAATAGACATCTTTAATTTAAATTTTTATAACACTTGATTAATTATTTTACTGGAAGATAAACCAATTATGACTGGAATAGAAAGTTAATTAGAACTACGTTAATTCAAAAATAGCCCAGGAGAATAAGTTAATTAAACAAGCAGGGTTTTTCTCCTAGGGGAATTCAAGTTTCTCTTTATATTATTTATTTGAATAGTAAGAAATACTCCACTCTTCCATTTATTCTTATATTCTCATTGCCCTGTATATTTAATATATAGAATCGCAGAAAGGGCTTTAATTGCTATTTTCTGAGACAACTAGTGAAGCATGTTACATATTTGAATATTATAAGATTGATTATTATATATATTTGTTATTATTTGAATATTCATTTCCCTTAGAGGCAACTCTCCCCATTATACAGTTCCTTTCAGTATCCTGAGATGACCACTTTTGGACGATTCTATCTTACTTAAGGGTGAGAACTGAAGGATGAGTGCATTTCCGGAATTCTTCGTCATTCTTTGACTTTGATTCTCGCTCTATTAGATACTTCTTCGTTCATTCATTTTTTTTTTTCAACGTGGATGTGAGTATTGTGCCGTTTCTGACCTTACTATTTTATTTTAAATTAGTTCGCGAGTAATCGGAATTTACTTTATTGTTAAATGTAAATATCTCCTCCTTTCAACTTTCCTCTCACCCCTATTTTGACGAATTAAACCCATCCTAGCGCATGCGCAAAAGGTTTTAGAATCCGTTAGCAAATAATATATGAACAAATTTCATGTAATTAAAATAGCAACAACAACAACAAAGGTTTTCCTTCATTAGTTTTAAAAATGGATTTTTTTTCTAGCAATAAAAACATTTTGCTGTTTATACAATTATTTTTTAAAAATAATTACTACGTTTAATTTACTACATTGCATTGAAAGAAACTTCGCATTTATAACGTTATGAAGTAGCATATTAACATTTTTAATGTGAATAAAATGTTCTATGAAGTGCCTAAAAAGATTTATTTCATTAGAAGATTTTATTTATAATAAACATTTTGGTTCAAATTGTAAGATATCAGCTATAGAAAACATTAGAAATCTATTAAAAATAAACTTAATTTTTTTTTATTGCATAAGTCTTTATTTTAAATTAATATTGTAACCGTCTATTTTCTAAAAACATCGGTAGCATAGGAAAGATAAGATAGCTGAATGGAGACTCGGTAAAAAACAAGGTTTGCTACTTTAAATCACTCGCTAAAAGTGCCAATAGGGTTTTTCAAGATAAATGAAAAAGAAGCTTAAAAATTTGCTTAATTTCGGTTAACATTGATATGTTATCATAAGGCAAAATAATTTAACTGGAAACTTTCAGCGAAATAATTATTTCCTTCAAAAGACAATTTTCTGATCAAATATAGCAATTTTCATTTTAACGAAATTTTGGAAAAATTAAACATTAAACGTAAAATTAGTAATAATTTCACTTTATTTCAAAATCAATAAGTTTTCGTAAATTTGATTGAAATCAGTCTTGTATTTTCTTTTTCAATTAAAAATTTGATTTAGTTAAAAAATGCCGCTTTCATTAAATGGAGTCAATTTTACTTGGAATCTGGTTGATCAGAAAATTATTTCAGATCTTAAGCCTTTTTTCATTAAAAAAAAACCCGTAACTTAAGAAGTTACGGGTTTTTCCTAATCAGAAATACAAGATTAATAAAAATAAAATTTAAGAAATTTAAAAGGGAAATTTGAACTACCTAAACTATAATAAAAAAATCATTCTGGTAATGCATAAAATGTGACTAATAAAAAACGAAATACATCCGGGTAAGGTGTTCGGATATTTAAAATTCCAATTTTCATTGGAGGGAAGGAAAAAAAAAAGCAATCGGAAGCAAGTCTTAGTCTTAAAAAAGAAAATTGTAACTGTGAAGATAAGTATCTTTGATGCCACGATATTAACATTCTGCTTATTTTATTAAAAAATCGCTTATCTGTTTTAACAAGGCCTTTCTTTGAACCAGATATATTACCTAGATTTAAGAAGACCTCCTCTTGACCAGGTTTGAGATCCAGTTCCTTTGAAATTCAAACATCCTCCCTCTGACATAAAATTAAGCTTTAAAAACAGGGGGGGGGGCGCTGAAATTCTTGTCTGTCGTTTGCTTAAAATTAAAAATTTCCATGTCTCTCCCTAACTATCTACTGTGTTTATATAATTAAACTAATCCAAACAAGTTACCTGCAATGTACTGTGATGGGGCCAGTGGACAGCTGACTGTTATGATATTGCTGTACATGTTCAATGGCTACTATGAGCGAGGAGACATTCTCGGGGACTCCGCCACCGGATGATGACCAGTTAATCAGCTGGAACTGGCTGCACAAATGCTTCTGGTCATCCTGCGAGGAAAGAGATTCAGAATATCATTTAAAAATAAGCCAAAGGATTCATTGTTTATGGCACTATGCCAATGTGAAATGAGTTCTTACCTCCATGTCCGTGACCACGAACTGCCTGAGGATGTAATGTGAAGTTTGACTAGAGCTCTTCCATTTCACCCTCACGGTTTCGTAGATTTCTTCCTCATTTTCACCCGGCCAGTACTGAGGGCACTTATTCTAAATTAAAAAAAAATAAATAAAAAAATAAAATTCATTACTTTATATAATATTTATATTAAGTGACATACAGTTATTTCTCGGATTGAAGATATTTTCATGTATAATTTCGGTTTGTATTACCTTAATATTAAATACTTAGATAAACTTCTATAAATCGAATATATGGACATACATGGAGACTTTTTTTAATCTTAAATTTCCAGAATTAGATTTCCAATAATAATAATGATGATAATAATAATAATAATAATAATAAATTCTATAAAAATGTTTTCTTAAAATATTATGCATATCTATAACAATCAATAAGCGACATTAATTTTGTTCTTAAGATTAAATATAAATTAAACAAGAAAATCTGTTTCCCCGATTCTTACTGTAATAGAAGTTCTAAAAGGACCAGCAATCGTTTCCAAAAAGAAATAAACATTTAGCGGTGAATCACGTATTATTCTTAGTTTCTGATCTACGAAATTCTTTCCAAATTGAAAACAGACATTTGTTCCAATTCAGTTTAATTACTATAATTTACTACTATAATTTCTTATAGTGAGTATGACTACACACAATTCTTTATATGTAAAAAGAAAATTCAGTTGAATAAAAAGCGTAAAGAACAAAATTAAAAAAAAAAAAAATGAGAATTTTTATAAAGGCATGAAATTTTGACAAGTACGGTGTCAATGATTTCAAAAAAATCATTGATATTGTATTTGTACATTTTTATATGATTTCTTTTTGCATATTAAATGTTTATTTAATCTAATTATTTTGATTTTATAGTAATTTAAAAGATTAATCATACATAATTTTTTTTAAAGTCTTTGAAGTCTAATTATTGTAATTTTCAATCTTCAAAATTATTAACATTATCATGTTAAAAATTATGGTGCATAATTACTGGCAACTACTATAATTTTCACTGTTAGAAATCATTAATATTATCATTTCAAAAAACATTATAATGCATAATACATGTCAATTGTAATTTTCGCTATCATATATTATTAACATTATCATGCTTAAAACATTTTGATACGTAATTGGTGAGAATTTTCTCTGATAAAGATTATTAATATTTTAAAAACCTTGTTATACACAATCAGTTGTAATTACTGCCATTTTCACACCAAATTTATACATATTTTTCATCAAAAAATGATGCATAATCAGGAATAAATTCTGTTATTTTTCGCTATCAGATTATCAACATTATCATGATATGATCATTGTGGCAAATAATAAAGTTGTTTATTATGGAAATAATACAATTTATAATTTATGTTGATTAATGATTCAAAATGCACGTCAGAAAAAAAAAATGTCCGCGAATTTTCTTTATTCGAGTTGAATGACAAGGGTTTGCGATATGCCTACCAGATCTGGTCCGAGCTCCGACAACATGACGAGGGTGGTGATGTGCTGCTCCTTGACCATTCGCCAGAAGTCCCAGATGGTCTGCGGCAGCGGGTCTTGGGTGATGATGAAAGAGAGAGAGCGATAGTAACCCTATAGAGAATTGGACATATTGTAAATATCACATAGATTGTTCTTTAATTCGATGAGAATCGAGTCGAACAACTGTTAGATTTATTTAGAACAATCTTGGGAAGCGAAAGAAAACGGCAATGGTTCCATCTTGAAGATGAAACATTGCCATTTATTTCAGTAAAAATTAGTAAAGTTTAATCAAGATGAAGTCCGGAATAGTCTAATAGCATTAGAGGCGGTTATATAAATAGCAATAACTACATGGCAACGAAGAGTACATTCTCAACTAAATTCTTAAGTTAGGCTCTCTGTTCCAGCAATTTTTGTAATGAAAGTGAAGTTAAATAATTTCAAGAAAACTGGTAACACCGAAAAAAGAAACGTAGAGTGAAAATACGAGTGCGCACTTCAGAAAATGCCATAAATCTTCATCAGAAGTCACATTCTCAAATTATTGGGCACTTTGAGCAGCGAATAAATCTTTGTCTTTTGTGGTAGTTTTAATTTGTTCTTTTCAACACTGTTTATTATGTTCCTTCTGACAGAAAACGATATTTGATTTTGATATAAAATGATTGTTTAAAGTTACGAAAAAAAAAAGAATTAAAAAAAGTTTTTTATTTTTAATTTACTTAATGAGTTTTAATATCTTAAATTTTAAAGTATGTAGCTTTTCAGAAGTCCCGCAATTGTGTTTTATCTCGTAAATTTCTCTTTAAATTCTATTAAAAAATAGCATTAATTAAGCAATTAATTAAGAGTATAATTTGTTATTTATATGAATAAATGCCCCCCCCCGATTAAGCACTTTTACTCTGTTGATTACTTTATATATGTATAATTACTATTTCCAGAAATATTTTAAATGCTAATCTATAAGCAATAAATTTATGCTGTAAAATTTGAACTCCATTTAAAAGTAAATAATCATTTATATAATTTTTTCTATGCTAAATATTGTTTAGAAAATGTAAACTTTTATTTTCCATTATTCAAACTGTTATTTTACATTAAAAGAAAAAATGAAAAACTGAATAAAGCCATTTAAAATAATTAACAAAAGAAAAAATAATTTTTTTTTTCTATTTGCTATAAAATTCATTTGAAAATAGATTAAATAGATAATGTAGGCAAAATTCGTTAACCACGTTACTCTAAATTGAATAAATTTACGAAAAAGAGAAAAAAATTAAATGAAATTCAATTTGTTATATATTGTACAGAATTAAATGAATTTTTGACATCATTAACTGCAAGAACATCAGACTCTTTAAAATATATTTTATTTCTAGTATATTTTAATAAAATAAATGTAAGTTAATGAAAAAAAGAGAGAAATTAATGTCTTACAATAAATGTTTTTACTCAAAGTACAAAAGAAAAAGATATTTTTTTACCTGAATATGAGACGCATTGATATAGGACGATTGATCAGCAATGGAAGGCAAAAGAATAACTCTGTTCATATCATCTGAAAAAAATCAAACGATATTTTAAATGCGAACTTTCCTCTAATGCACATTTAAGAACAAGAAAGAATATATATATAAAAAAAAATGCTATTCCAAGTAAAAGAAAATCAACTTAGGAAATACGAACTATCAAATAGCGCTTTAAAATATTAATTTTTTTCCTCCTTGCACGCCAAAATGTTTTATTTATTTATTCTAATTTAAATGCTTCCATTGATTACCTTTGGAAACCCGCATTTCTAAACTTAATTTGCATTTATATTAAAGTTTTAAGTGATTAACTTCCTGAAGGCCTTTTTCAGAGAAACGCATTAAAGGAAAATAAAAGAAGCATTAAAATAATTCAACTTTTTACTCATTATTTGCAGAATGCGGGGCAACAGAAACTAAGAAATTCATTTTTAGTTTTCCTTTCAGATGTCTGGCGTGTATTTTTAGTATTTCAAATTTCTGTAGCTGTTAAATTTTTGAATATAATGGATGTGAAAACCAACTGAAGGTAAGTTTAATGTGGGGCATTGTCGTTAAATAGTCGTCCGAGAACGAAAAAGACTCTTAATTGCTTTTTTCTTTAAATTAAGAATCTGGAAGAGTTTAAAATTATTGAGTTGAAAGATGATTTGTATAATATGTTGAAAGGTATGTTGATGATTAGACAAAGTGGATGATTTCTCCCAGCGTGATATATCTATGATAGAATTTCTATCCTTTTTAAATATTTTATTCTACTTTAATACTCTAGTTTTTGACAAGCAATTGTATTTAAAGTTTTTTTTTTCTCAAATTTTCAATATTTTTATTGAAAGTATTACTTTACTCAAACAAATTAAAGTACATCGTCTTTACTCAATTACGTTTACCTTTTTGGAAATTCGGCTTAATTAAAATTTGTTTGACATTTAAAGCAACTATATTTTCAGCCAATAAAATGAAATTAATTTCTGCTTTTTGCCAACTGCGACTAAATCTTGCAAAAATGTTTGATTGAGGTTGCAGATGATATCTACTACCAGTGTATTTTAAATGAGGCATTCCGGATAGTTTTTGTTCATAGTAGTATGACGAAAAGAATGAAAACGCGCACACGCACAAACCCGAAATTATGCCTTAAGTGCTTTTTTTTTTTTTTTTTTTTTGCTGTTTTATTAATTATTATGTCGCAGCTTAGCATAAGACAGTACGTTCTTAAATCGCAAAGATACTCGTATTCCTCAAGTCGCTGACATCATATGAATGGAATGCATTACAAAATGAAGTTTCTTTTTTTGAATAAGTAGTTAATTCAATTTATTAAAAAAATCATGGCAACAATCGAAGATATTCGATGCCTTCGCCCATTTTAATACAAATAAAATTCAATGTGAATATTATATATGTATGATAATATGCATTAAATAAATGAGCTGAATTCAAATTTTGCAATTTATTACTTAAGGCCATATAAAGAATGCTGAAAATTTTTAAAATGTAAAGTTAATTATATGTTCAATTAATTATATAAATAATCGAAATTTCACAGTTTTCTCCGAATAATTTGCTCCGAAATTATTCCACATGCTTTTAAGCCATCTTATTTTTACCTTTGCAATCATATCAGTTTCATTCTCCAATAAGTTTTCTTTCAAAATTTAAAAATAATTAATGTGTGCAAACAAATTTCGAAATGAGGATTTTGCTTGTTAATAGCCGGGTTGACTTCGAATTAATTTACTCTTAGTTTTTTGATATTTCTGTTCAATTTTTAAAAGTATTTTTTGTTAACTTTTTTTATCTAATGGAAATCTAAAATATATTTTTGAATTTGATGAAAAAATTACTGCCATTAAAATATCTTGCAAAGTAACAAGTAGGTAATGTAATTATTGAGAACAGTATAAAATATTAAGTAGTGAGAAACTTTGGTTAGTGATTTAAACAGCGACCCCCGCCTCCCAAAAAAGACAGTGGGAGTTGGTCTCCACAAAACTTTCTCGCATACTCTTTAATAAACTTGTTATGCCAGAGGACGCCAGGCATGATATTGACGTACAATAATTGCGAAATATTAATCTTTGGAGTGAATTTAGCATTTTTATTGAATCTGTTCTGTGATCTTTGGCTAGTTTTTTGACGATCAATCCACAATATACAGTTAATTGTATCCGGAAATCGAATTTGTTCTTTACACATTTTTTTCCTGTCGATCTAAATAAAGATTTAACACAAAATTGCACTTATAATCATAAAAATCTCATACCAAATTTGATATACTTAAATCATTGGATTTTTTTTATTGTCACGTTAACATGTTTCTGAAAGTACTCATCGACCGCCGATTGGTTTACCCGTTGTTGGTTTTGTCCCAAACCTTGACAGGTGTCTATGCTATTGATATTAAATCTGTTTACTTAATCTTATCTAGCTCTTTTTGTTTTGTTATCGTGTTAATTTATATTAGAACAACTGGATAGACGGACTTCCCCTGACCAGACATTCATCAAATTTTGACAGATATCTGTAAATTTCCTCTAAAGAACCTATATGAAGTTTCAATCGTCTAGCACAAAGCATTTTTTTTTATTTATCTTCGTAACAGACACAGATGGAGACTTTCCAAAAATGTGTTTGTCGAATTCAAGAAAATCTAAAACGTAGGGATTCGTCAAAATTCCGAGTTCAAATTTTTTATCGATTACTATATTTTCGCTATACTACGTATTCAAGAAAGTGAAAACCATCGCTTAAGAGAAATAAAGCATTAGCTAGCAAATGGAGCAGATGTTTGATGGTAGTAGTGACAGGCTAAGAGGGATCATGCCAAAACATCGCGAGTGGAGGAATCAAAAGTTTCTATTTAATTATTTACATCAACATTAAAACCTTTCTCGTGTTGCAGTACTTATGAGAAAAAAATTGAAGTGTTTGTATAACAACTATTAATAATCAGTAGTCTGAGGTTTTTAAAAATCGTCTGGCTTAAATTAATATTTTCATTTAAATTTTTAAAAATTCAGACAGTAAAAGGATGTATAATATTTTGCACGAAATTATTTTTACATTAAAAATATTAGATATAAAAGCGCTTTCATTCTGAACAACACCGGGTGTATCAGCGAGTTTTATTATATGAAAATACAAAGTAATATAAATAATATACTTTAAGTACTAAGTAATAAACTATACTATAATATTATATTTTAATGTACTAAGTTATAAAAATACTATACTTTATACTTAGGAATTCAGAGAAAATGTGGTTATTCGATTGCTTTTAAAAAATGACTCTTTTCGATTTTTAGATTCTTTATACAGAATAAATTTTGTTGAAGAATAAAGAATAAGAGCCCATTAGTGATTTCCAGAAAATTTAAAATCTCTTAGGGAGTAATAATTATGCATTAAGATTGGGTTTAGAACACATTCAAAGAAAAGTAAGATACGGCATTTAGAAATCGTTTCAATGAATAAAAATCTACATGAAGAGCACAACTCTTTGAAGTTTAAATTAGGAAATACTTCATTAACAAGCATACTTCCTATTCATTCTTAAAACTTGGCCAATGCAATAAACTAGGCAGACTTTTCCGTATGTAATTTTTTTTTTTTTTGCTGTTATTCGCTATTAATTATCTGCCCAGAAAAGTTCTCCAGTATTATAAGAATAATCCTTAAAGCTTCATTTAAAATGTTGGACTCTTCTGCAATTCAAAATTTTATTCATTTTCTTTGTAATTTTATCTAACGCTTATTAAGGTCTACAATTACGAAGAAAATCATTTTTGGCAATTAAGAGGATAGTGGGAACCATTTTAGTAACTTTAAGCATTACGAGGATAAATGCTTTCTTTTAAATATTACTATTTTTTCTAATTGAACATGATACAAGACAGACGCACGCACGCACGCACGCACATGCACACACACTCGATATTCAAATCAAACGTTACTTACCCACTTAGAGTGTTATTGTGAGCACTATGGGTTCAAAAGATGCAAAATTTAAACAATGAAATGATGCATTTGCAATAAATAAAGGAACGATTTAAAAATTTGATATAAAAATACAGAAAAGATACGTGTTTTCACGACCTTTCTATCCTAGTTAGTTTAGTTATATTAACGTCATGTTTTTTTAGAGTTACACTAGAGCTATTACGGGACGGACCTCATAATTTTTAACCCCAGTTAGACACCTGAAATGGCATCCCCCCTCCAAACTTCCATATCACACTAGCGAGCGGACGTTTGGCCCCGATGGATTTTATGTGCACCAGACCCACTTACAAGACGGTTTTTTGGTGGAATCGGGTTTCAAATCTGAAATTCTCCGGTTTTGAAGCCATCAAGCCTTACCATTAAGTCACCGTTTCCTCCTCCCCAGTCAGAAGTTCATGGAATGAGATCGGGTTACCGTAGATGCCAACTTATTGCAAAATAATTGTTGATTACGTGTTTGTTCAAGTTTGTTGTGACAAATACTGAACATCTCGAAATATGTGGGGGGAACTGTACCGTTTTGTGAAAGTTTTTATCTTGGACGCATCGATGTTATTGAAATTCAAACACAATTTTTGTCGACATTATTTAATGCAGTTGCCCAGAAAGGAAAAGAATGCCTCTAGAAGTCTCACTCACACACACTGGTCTAATGATTTTTTTTTAAATGTCTTTGTAGAGCTTTTCATCTTTATCGCTCGAATCATCTAAATATTTTGTGTATAGAATTTGCATTATGTAATTAACTAAATTTAATCATACTTTTATACATTTTGTACAGAGCAATGCCATCGGTAAGCGAATTTTTACATTATTTATTTAATATTTGGCTAATGCATTATATGAACTACTTATTATTCAATTTTTGTGTCATTCTATACATCTTAAGCAAACTTTTGAGTTGGTAAAAGTTAAGTAATACTTTAAGTAAAAGAAAACCATCCATTAAATTCGCATACAATTTAATTTAGTAATGGTTGACTCATGGCTTCATTAGAAAAGAATGAAGGCTGCGTTCTAAACCTTCACTGCGCTGTTGACTAAAAAAGTCCTAGAATATAGGACAAGAAACATCGCACGAGATTTTCGTATCTAAACGGAAGAAAAAATTTAAAGAAAGTGCACTTTATCGCCTAGCGAAGCTGTGGGACAAACACTTGTGTGCTACAGATTTGAAATTTTAAATAAATTTCTAAACATAAATTTTTTAAAATAGAAACAAAATATCCATTAATCAATTGAAAACTACATTTATGGACAGGATGCACTTGAATTATTTCATATTTAGTTTGACTGCTGCACTGTTGTTAAACTAGTACTTATATACAAAAATTACAGTATCAAAATAAAGAAGAAAATCCAGCTTACATGGTATGATGCATTCGTATCTGTTCTTACATCTGTTGATGTCCCATGCTCCTACACAGTAGGTTTTAGGCTCTTCGAAGACATCATTCAGCTTCTGGATTTTGTAAAAGAAACCATAAATGAGTATAAAACATTATATCTTGCTTTCGTAAAAAAATACGACAATAATTTATATAATAAATAAAGGCATTATGTGGCCATGATATGCATATATTTGAAAGAAAAAAAACTTAAATGTTTGAAATCTTAGTAATGGATAATAAAGGGTGTCCCCAAATTAACGCAAGATTTGAATTTGCCGCCATTCGTGCAGTAAAGAATTGACAACCCTATTAAAAAAAGCTTTTGAAAGCTGAAGGTTTAGGGCTAGTGAAAACGGAGCGTTACACATAGAGCAACATGTTAATGCAAGATTTGAATTAAATAAAAAACACAGTTTTTTAAAATTGTTATATTTTTATTGAATCTAGGATAGGCTTATGCATGGTATAATACATAGAGCAAATGGCCACCATGGCTTTGCTGGCATATACGCACTTTATCCAAATTTTCCCCGACCATTTTGCATAAATGTAACTGAATTTCGTTGATGCAGCGCTGAATTTTCTCTTTCAATATACGCGTGTTTGTGGACTTGTTGGCATAGGCCTTTGATTGCAAATAAACCCATAAAAAGGAAACCAATGATGTTAAATCACACGATCTAGGGGGCCAATTCTCAAATTTTCAAACTGTGGCCACCAAATTTTTATTATTTTGAAAACATTGTTCAACAGTGAAACCATGTTGTTCTATCGTGTAATGCTCCATTTCTACCAATCCTAAATTATCAGCTGTCAAATGGTTTTTTTCATAGGGTTGTCAATACTTTACTGCACGAATAGCGGCAAATTCAAATCTTCCGTTAATTTTGGAATATCCTTTATTACTGTTTTAGAAAAGTCAACGAGTTTTACCAATTTTCTCTTCTATTGCCATTCCCTCCCCCTTCTAACAAAATATTTGCAAAGGACAGAGAAACTTTAAAGAGAATCGGAAGCAAATTACTTTCTCAGATCAAATTTAAAAAAAAGGGAAGTTTTATCCTAATTTAAAAATTGGTCTTTAGCTTATGAAATAGTTTGCCGAACATTCAATGAAATATTTTCTCATAAAAGGAAAATCATCAAGCAATCTTCATACTTTCAATCAGGAGATTTATTTAAAAAAAATGTACTTCAATTTCATTTTAAAACTTATTTTTAATTTTAGTTGGAAAAGAAACAATTATAATTTACGAAGAAATATTTTTTTAAAATTTAGAGTTATAAATTTATACTTTCAAAAATGATTTAGCCGGATGATATGATTTAGCAGGAAAATATTGATGATTTAAATAAAAAAGATTTAAATTGGTGTTTAATAAATTTCTTCATAGGTTGAAATCATTTTAAAATTAATTTCAGTTATTTATTTAAAAGAAATGATATCTTTGATTGAAAAGTATTTTTAAAATCTTCCTTTTAAAGATATTTAAATATATATATATTACTAAAATGAAAAATGGTGAAAAAATAATACAAATAAAATAGAAATTTTGCCCAGTACTTCTAAATTTCAGCAGGGGAGTAAACAATTAATTTTTGTTGAATAAAAATAACTACATCAAATGGATAATTCTGCAATTAAATTTAAATTTCTGAAAGAAAATAATTCATTTCTGCTTTAATGAGTGTTTTTTACAACAGTCCTAAATTTATCGTTTTAACGACAATTTAACACGATAATTCAAGGATTAATAAATGTTTATTTCTGAATTGTACAAATTTTTTTAAGCAATACAGCTTATGATGATTTACTTTCGGTTTCAAATTCTGCTTACTTTCAGTACGAAGAAAGCGCGCTTAGAAAAATGAATATTCTTGTATTTCCACTCCACTGAACGATGTCACTCTTTCTTCTCATCAAAAAAAGAAGAGGAAAGAAATGCCTTTTAAAAACATGATCGATGAAAGGAAACACTCATATGGGCATTGCTTTTGCATTTCGAGAATGTTAAAGTTGAAATCGCTAGTATATTTGCTTCTTTCACAAAGAAAACGAAGTCATCGTCCATTAAGGAAATAACATATGGCTTGAGTTTGGGAGAGGTATTCTATTGCTTCCTACACCCACATTTTTATGTCCCGGAATTTGCTTCAAGGCTTGAAATGACAGTCAAAAATGTAAACAACAAAAAATGGTTTTAGCCATTTTAGCTATAAAATGCAGACATAAAATGCCGCATAACCGTTTCATACTATTTGTCGTAAACTTTGTTCAGAAATGTGCCCAGAGGAGAGGTATTTGTTCATTTTTACTTAGCAAACATCTTTAAGGAAAAAAAAATAAGAAATCAGTAAGCCCCCCTTCCGGAATTTTTCTACTAACAACTTTTTTCTCCGTAAAAATGATTTAGTTTTTCATTGGTTTCTTGAAATTAAATCTCAGCAAAGTGTATACACAAAGTTAGAAAACACTGTTAATTGATATGATAATATTTAAAATACCTCTCTGCACACAAATTTGATGTAATAATACATTTGTTTTGGTTCGGTCTTGTATTTTGTTGTTTGGTAATTGATACAAGAATATTTTTAGACTGAGTGACTCTTAAAATGGTGTTTATAATTGTCCTTGAGTAATAAAACAGTATTTAGTAAATTAATGAATAGTATTGAAAATTTTTTGCTGAAATTTGTTGAGAATTTTCGCAAAGGAAATTTTCAGCTGTAAATGTTCTCTGATCATTTCGAAAGGCTATTTTAGTTATTAGAAAATAGTTACAGAAGTTTTAGAATTGATAAAATATTTATAAAAATGCATGATGGTAAAATATTTCAAATTTATGAAATGGATAGTAGTCATACATGTGTTATAACTCTAAAGACTTTGAAATATAGCTATAGGAAGTTCTTTATTTTGCTTATATTTCAAGTATTTTTGCACCAAAGCAAGATATTTTATTTTTGGTTATACAGAAACATTGGAACAGTAAAATTTTAAGCAGCCCTGCTTTTAAGGTATTCAATCTTTATTTTAATCAATTAGTGTTCGATTTTAATTTGAAACATGTCAATAAAATTTGTCAAATCATTATATTAAAAAGATTTCTTTAAATATTAATAGCTGGCCTTACATTAGGCAATGATTTATATCTGGATCGTAATTATTTATTCTCTATGGAGTTTTGAATATTTTACTGATTAATTAAGAAAAAATGCAAATTATATTTTTGATTTTAAAAAGAAAAGTTTCTGTTAACCTTTTATAGGGCATAATTCCGGGTATTGCAAATAAAAATTTTTAGGTTTATATCATGATAAACTGATGATGTAAATACTAAATCATCAAAAGTTCAGTGATTTGCATTTTAATTTATGAAATAAGAGGTGGTAAATATACTTACCAGAGATCGTTCAGGGAAAACTGAAACTGGTAAGCATACTTACCACTGAGCGAAAAGGGAGAAAATATCATCGAATGTCCATTGGTAAGCATACTTACCACTCTATTGTAGGTAATTTAAAACAACTTTATATAAATCTTTTTAGTTAGAAGTAGTGGAATTCAAATTCAGTAATATCTTATATTAAAGTTTGAAGCTCATTTTGCATTTATTAGACTGGTTGGGTGGATTGCTACATTGCATAAAAATAAAACTGTCACAATTTTATTAATAATATCTTAGCCACATTTTGCACTAAGAAATAAACTAAAATGTCGTAAACTGCAGTATTTAAATAATCAATACATTAAAATTCAAGTCAAAGTATGCATAAAATCATTAACTGTAAAATTCCGAATTTTAAGAAATTCCAATTGTACCAACAGTTTTTGCTCCTTTTTAAAAAATGAATGTTGAATTGAAATTAAATAAATTCAATAACAAATAATGATAATTAAATATAAGAATATCCTAGTCATAAGGAACACAAGACAACGGTGTTTCATTTCTGAAAACTTTTAGGTGTTAAAATTTAATGACAAACGCTAGAACTTAATGTCGCTACAAAATTCCTTACATCATGAACGGGCAGTGGTAAGCATATTTACCATTTTTGAATTTAAACGATATTTAATTATAGACTTAACGCATTTCAGAGCTATTAAGGTAGCTCAATCGAATTTTAAGCATCTGATTAAGTTAATTATCATTTTAAAATACTTTTCTGAGCCCTCATAAAAAATATTTCATAGATGGTAAGAATATATACCAGATAACTATAAAGGGTTAAACGGCAATAAACATGTTTTTAAATAATTCAATACAAATTAAAAATCAGATTCTAAAAGAATTTGTTTATTTTTTCTGAAATTCTCTAAAACCTTTACTGAAAAAAAAATCATGCAGTATAGGCTCAGTTTCTTAATTTTTTATAAAAAAATAATTTTAGATCTTTATTCTTATTAAGTAAAAAAAATGCAGATATGAAAATTTTTCTCTCGAGCGGAAGAATCATTGATCTGAAACATCTTTCTTATCCGATGAAAAAGGTAAGTGTAATTTGCAGTTGCGTCATACAGAGACGGGAAGGAATGCTGACCTCAAATTCGACCTCGAGCCCCGTCCTGCAGTTGTCCCTGACCTTGCCCTTGAGTAGCTCGTAGTGGTCCCTGAGGTGGTGCAGCTCCAGTTCCGTGTCACCGAACTGAGAGTGCTCCATGAGAGCTCGGTACACGAACATGTACTCTTCCTGAAATACATAGAGAGACATATTCAACAGGTGCTATTCGATTCAGTTGCTACCCTAATAATAAATAAAAGCCACACAAACATTCAATGTAAAGGTTTATTATCAATTATTTATTTTAATTTTATTGAGTTTTAAATATATGGGAATATGAATGTATAAGAATATTTATGTATGATCTTATTTTGCTTGCATTAGAATAAAAAGATTATTAAATTTTGGAATCGAACGCCACACTACAGAATATATATGATGTTTTAATAATATGTTTAGTGTATTACTATTTCAATGGCTTTAACTATTCATTGTTTAGCACAGACGAATTCTCAAATAAGTAAAGTTGACAATTGACTAGAGGCTTTGCACTTTGGGCTGTTTTTTTTATTGTAATTTAACGGTTATTTAATTTTGTGCTTTCATTTTATTTAAAAGGCCAACATATTCAAAGTAAAATCATGTATCATTTAATTTAAAGAAAAATCCTACATATTCTTTTGCATATTTTTTTTCTCAGATGCTTTATTGACTCAAAATTTGACAGCCTTGGCACATTTTATCTTCAGAATATTTGGAAGGTATTAATAAAGCTTGCAATTTTTTTCATTATTTTTGCTTAATATAACTTTTAAATTATTTTATACATGAATGCATATCATTTAAATATGCTACGTACCATTTTACTTTATTTTATATGTGAGATACGGTAACCAACTATCATAAAAATGTTTTTTTTATTTTATTTTATTATTGATAATTACTTATGTAGAGATTCAATTGATAATAGTTTTCGATGTAATATGTAATTTAGTTTTCGATGTAAAATATATGTAAATAAGAAAAGAAACCCTGAAATATAATATTTCTAAAAACTTTTACAAGTTTCAAAGTGGAACTGTTGTTTAATGGTATGGGGTCACCAAATTTCGGCTAACATATCTGAATGGCAAATGAAGAAGTAATCTTCTGTTTTCATGGTACTTTTTTTAACACCCAAATATGATAAGTATGGAAAAAAAAATCTTTATAAGTTGCTATCTATCCTCGGGACTTTACTGATTTGTTTTTTCATTATTTTGCCTCTAATTATAAATTAACTTTTAAAAATATTCACAACTAAGGGACAATAAATCTTTATGGCAAACAGTGGTCATCTAATTTTCAAAATTTATAAGATATTTTTTAGATATATAGCTATTTTTCAGTCAACCTTTATTATAGTGCCGAAAATGGCGTGATACAAATAATTGCCATTCTGAATTACCCTCAAGAGAAAACTAATAAAAAATAGTTAGATTATTATTAGTCAAAACTAATGTAATTTTTTTATAGGGGGCTGGAATGTTTAAGCCCTAGAAAGAAAATAATTCAAATTTATACTTTTGTTTTCCGTATAATGATGGCAACAACAGCTAATTTATGCCAGCTAGTTAGCTGGCGCCAAAATTTTCAAAAGAGAATGAAATTTAAAAATTCAATTGTGTTGATGAGTGAATTATATTTATTATTCAAGAGATAAAATTTTTTTTATTTAGAATATCGAATTCGATAATTAATGGGTTAAGGAATTTATAATAAAATATTTCACAACTTTACGAAATATAAATATGCAACAAATCTTTTTTTTAATAACAAAAAAAAAAAAAATCATCACATGCGCGCAACATTTTTGATTCAATAAAAGCTAATGTTGGAATATTTCCTCCTAGATATTTATTATTTCAAAAAAAGAAACCGATTTAAATTATTTGCTCTGATTTAATTTGAAATTTTTTTAAATTAGTTTTTTTTTAACTTCTGAAAACACAATAATCATAAAAAAAAAGTACACTAGAAAAAAATTTGAAAATTCTTAAATTGGTTTCATTTAAGATCAAACTGCTAAAAAAAGTTTATAGATTTTATTGCGATTGAATTTCAAAAAAAGGAAAAAAGTATTTCTAATTTTTTTCAGGTAGGAAAGTTGAATATTTTTTGCTTTTGAGTTGAAAGCGGTGTAATCCACCATTACAAAAAACACTGGCTCGAATCTTCAGACGACATTTTAGCATGATTGATTTGGCTTGATTCGTTTATTCTTATTTTATTTTTAAATTTATCTTCAATTACACAGAAGCGACAACGTGGGCGCAAAAAATATATTTAATAATGCCACAATGCCCGCAAATGCAAACGAAGTTAGAAACGCAATGAAAAATATTATAAAAATAAACTTAAAAATACTTATAAAAATATATAAAAATTAAAGAAGAAAAGTGTACCAATATAAAATTAATCTAATTGAAAAGCTTATTTTTTGAAACTTAAAGTGCTACAAAATTGTTTTCGTGCAATATTATGTTAACCCTTTAAAGAAGGGTTTAAAATAATTCCATAGCGCACTAGCACAAATGTTTCTCATTCGGTATGAAAATGTTAAGTAATTATTAAAGAAAAATAAAATAAGATAATGAATAAAATTTTTATTAATTTTTTATAAAGAATTTAATGAAAATTTTTAAAACTCCCGGTTCTCAGTAAGTAACAATAACCCAAGATGAAACAATTCGGTAACTTGAGATCAAACAGTCTGTCTTGCAGCATGTTTCGACATACTTTTTTTTTTTTTTTTTTTAATATTTTTCTAAGCGCATGCATGACACTGCTATAGAAAATAAGTCAACCTATAAAATATCATCCTAGGAGATTTTTTTCTCTAGTATTATTTTATATCAGGGCAATGGTACAAGAATCAAATAGTTTTTGCTTGGTTAAAATGTTTATGAGAAATTAATAAAAATATTTACTGATTGTTTTCTAATAATAATGGAATCATTTTTGTACATTTGAAAATGAAAATAGTAATCAGTATAATGGTGAAAATCTTACTGCTATTTTAAAGGAATATACGATAAAGAATCAGCCGACTTTTCTGAATTTCCAATCTATTTTATTCTGAAGCAACTTTAACTTATAGTTCAAAACAAAAATAACCATAAACTTATAGTTAAAAAAAATAACGTGCTTCGTAAAATTTCAGTTAACACCAGAAATTAAAGAAAAAATAATAATAAAGCATTTATAAGTTTGATTCCGTGATAAACGTTCTTACAACAACTACTAAATACTTTTAAGAAAATTAAAAAAGTTCATGAGTAATTACAATGGCGGATTTAGGCCTTTTTGCGGCTCTACTTAGTACACTTTATGAAATGCCGATTATAATAAACTGGTCAAGCATTTAATTTAAATTTCAACTCGTTTTTTCACTTAATTAACGCGTTAATGGTTATTTTAGGTTGACTTTTTATTTTAGTAACTTTATGAAAGAGTATACGTTTTTATTATCGTATGAGAACATGGTATTATGTTTGGGAGTAGAATTTAGCTAACTATTAAGGCTGACATATCAAAAAATGACAAAGTTTCTATGTTTTGCTTTCTTATTTTGAAAATGATTAAATTTACATGGGTAAACCTTTAATAACGCGAAGAAAATTAAATAAACAAAAGAACAAACATTTATTGGCAACATTAAATAAAAACAATCGACTTCAAAAAATTCCAGAAGTTAACTACACATGCTTTAACTATTTTGGCTGTATAACGTTTTACTTCCTTTGAAGCGAGAATGTGAGCATTGTTTTGTCTTTTCTTATTTTTTAAAATAAACAAATTATTTTACTAAATTGTATTTTGTGTGTAATGGATCATCAAAAATTATCATCTGAAAAAGGACAATAATTAAAAAAATAAAGTGTTTAAAAGTACAGACTAAGAGGCTGATGGTAAAGAAAAAAAATATCGAGAAGCTAACCAAAAATATAAAATTAAAAAAAAAGAAAAAACATTTGAATTAACGGAAAAAAAACCATGAAGAGAAATTAGAATGAAAAAAGAAATCGAGACAGAAAACTACGTTATACCCAGTCAAATATAAGCATGATTTAACTGTACGACGTGGGACATAGGAAATTAAAAGCCAAAGAAGCTTTTACTTTGGATTCTGAATTATAACGATTAACTTCTACATTTTATTGAATTAATGAGCATCTATCTGCAGAAAGGTTATGATAGGCAATCTATTTTGTTTCCAAATATTTCGAATTTTTCACTTAATTAGTGCATTTTATTTGACCCAGCATGGTTTAAAAATCCAACTGACAGTAATTAAAATTGATATTACAAAATAAAAATGTTTTCACATAACTTGGAATTTGTGATATCAGATTTAAATTTTTAAAATTTCATAATATTATCGTGACATTCAAGTTTATACAGAGTATCATCTAAGCAGACCTTCAGTAATTGTGAACAAACGTAAACGAACGTAAAATGAACGTAAAGTTATATATATATATATATATATGAATTAGGCTAAGGGCATTCATTACCTTAAGCATAGTTAGAAACATGCCACGGTTTAGTTATCGCATACTTGGCATGTGATAATATTCTTTTTTTGAAACGATGTGAAAGAAAATAATTGAGGGAAATTAAAAAGACCAGAAATGAAATGGCACTCAGTCATTGCATTGAACATCTGAAATTGTTTTTCTTGATTATGAAGAACAATTCTTAAATTCTAATAAAAATTGTTCTTTCCTATTCTAATTATGAGTTTTATAAATGAAGTTTGACTTAAAAAATATTAAAATTACTACAGAAGAATTAACGAACCTATATTTGAAACTAATTAACTAATTAAAATATTTAAACAAATAAAAATATGAATAAGAGTGTTACCATAAAAAAAACTATTCACATTATAGTTTTGTCAGTTTTTGATAGTAAAATGCAATTGCTTTTTTTAATGATTATATTTTTTATTATTTTTATGGAGACCACTTTGATAAAAAATCAACAAAATAATTAAAATGCATAAAATTTAATTTAATTTTAATGATACTTTCTTAAATTCCATGGAACATTTGTGTAAATGTGAATTCAATTGAAATTCGCTTTAAAAAAATACATTTCAGGAAATTATAATGAGACAGCTTTAAAGCAAATATTAATTTAATGAGGATAGGTCTTAAAATGAAAAAAATATAGCGAGAAAGTAGAGAATAAAATTTTTTTATCTCAATGCACTAGTCACAGAAAGCAATTAAAATTCAAATGCTGGAATAAATGATTGCAGTGAATTTCGTAAATTTGTTTTGTTCAAGATTGGTAAAATAAAATTCTATTGCTTGCTAAAGAAGAAGGTAACTGAAATCAACTTTGTTATATTAATGCGTTTTTCTTAATTTTTTCCCCTCACTATTAAAAATAGAACTATATATATTTTTTATCTTTGACAAACAATACTAATTATGCAATTCGAAATATAAGTTTGGGGATCTTACCAGTGTTCTGATGAGATGGTTCCGGTGATACCTGAGGTGTGTGACGAAGGAGAAGATGTCGACGATGCCTTCCGAGTCCAGCTGCTCGATGAGGGAGTCGATGGCCACATACGTCCCCGTACGGCCCACCCCCTCACTGCACGAAAAAAAAAAATGAATATTATATAAAACTCCACTCTGGAAATATGTTCAAAGATATTGTGTTAACACACCTTCTGTTTTGGCATCCTTTCCGTTTAACCCGAAATATCCGATTTCTCTGATATGTTGAAACCCAGAGACCTATGAAAAGCTGCCCTATGTACTTACCTGTCACTTTCAGATTAAAGTTTACTAAGAGATGTAATCTTTTAAATGTGTATCTTCAGCCAACAATGACTAACTCAGTCGGAACGAAAATTATATTATCAGTTAACAGTGGTTGATGTGGTCGGAACGAAAAGTACAAAGTGAGTCATTAGGATGCTGACGAGGTACAAAACGAAATTACACTGCCACCCCGAGTGACTGACGCGGTTCGTACGAAAATTGTATTATAAATTAACAACGGTTGACGTGGCCAGAACGAAAAATACAAAGATAGTCACTCGGATGCTGCCGAAGTTCGAAACTAAATTATAATTTCACCACGGGTTACTGAAGCGGTACGAACGAATATTATATTATCAGGCAGTAGTGGTTGATGTGGCCTGAACTAAAAGTACCAAGTCAGTCACCCGGTGACTGACGATGTACCTAATAAAAGTATATTGTCAGTACCGGTGATTGACGTGGACCGAGCAGAAGTTCAATGTCAGTCACGGATGATTAACATAACCGAGCAAGTTAATAAAGAAGATTGTAACGCGTTATTCTATTCAAAATAATTTAATCAATAAAATATTGAAAATATATAGAGTATTTTTACATTGCTTGTTGATCTGCACATGCTGGTGATTCTAGTGAAAATTCCACTTGATTTAACATATTTAGTCAAGCCTGCGAGTCAAATATTCCTGACAAAAAGCAAGGGCGGAATTTTCTGTTGGTCAAAATGATCTTGGTACATCTAGAAAGTATCTGAAGTAGATACATGATTTAGTCCAATAAGTGGACACATATTATCCATTTCTCACCTAATACAACCCATTATATATCCCCATATTACTGACTTAGTTACTGATCGGTGATCCCCATTAGGATTGAATCTTAGTTACTGCCTTGTGGCGATACAGGTTATTCAATTTATTTCATTTGCGTAGGTAGAATAGAGGGAACTTCAACATTGTTTGCTTATTAGATAAAATGCTTGCTCTGATTTTAGCATAATAAAATATGATGTTTTACCAAATCATCACATATAGAGTGGTTAATAATAATGTATATAAATATTTTGATGGAATAGCTGACCTGCAGTGGACAAGAAGGGGACCCCTTTCCGGTGTGTAGTGCTCATTAACTCTCTTGATAAATCTCAGCAGCCAGGACGGTTGCCCGGGACTCAAGAAGTCACTCCACATCAGAAAGTGGAAGTGCAGCACCTCGCGTTGGCACACCTCCTCATTCTGAAAAATATACACATAAATATCTTCGTATATCGTAGATGAATTTTTTGGGAGCATATTAAATTATCATTAAGCTTAATGCTTGGAAAGTTCAAAATCACTATGGTTACCACACACAAAATCGGAAGAAACACTGCATTCTGATAGAAAAAAAAAAAAAAAAACCCTACGTCAGCTGAATACGGAATGGACAGACCCTTTTAAACTGACTGGGATTAAATTGGAACGCAATGTTTAAGAGAATGAGCTTCAGCTTTAAGGGATTAATTTTTCATACCAGTTGATCGGAAACTCTCTGAGAGAAATCTTGATTTTTTTCTCAACATTAGGGATCATTTTTTTTTTCTCTTCGTTTTAAAACATTACGAAATTTCAACTGGCCACGTTTAATAATTATGGTAATGCAGAAAAAAAGCAAGCAATAGTAGTATATGATAAAGCAGAAAATAGTAGCAATAGTAGTATATGGCAATGCTGAAAACAGTAGCAATAGTAGTATATGGTAATGTAGAAAACAGTAGCAAATTTCTGAAAACAAACAGATTTTCATAAAAACTTCATATAATCTGAGCTTCTAACTTTTTTTCTATTTAAGAATTCTTGAGCCCAATGCTTATGGACACATATACCGGAAATGATTAATCGAGGCGGTAGAGACAGAAATAAAATGATGGTGGTAGAGACAGAGTTATACTAGGGATCTTAAAAGTTCTGCATTCTTAAAATTTGTATCTTAAGAATCTGTATTAACTGTGCGTAAGTAATTTTAAAAATAAAGATCGCAGAAAATCTACAATTAGGGAAAATTGTTCATCAGTAACAGAAAAATAAAGCGATTGTTTTTCTTACACTTCGAGTCAGAATATTAAAGAGAGAATTTTTTTTATAGTAAAATTAGAGTCTTATATGCATAATACATTAATCAAAAAATAATTTTTTTTCATCATCGTACCACAGCCAGAAATACGATTTCGACGCAAATCCCTTCTTTGCTAATTTATATCTCAAGTATCAAAATTAATAATTTTAATAATAAAGTAGACATTAGGAACAGAACTCTTTCACCACATTCTTCAAGAGAATATATAGTTTTTCGATAATAGATTTTGGAGAAAGGCAGAACTCTTTCTTTTTAGGTTTCTGAATTAATCAGTGCATGTTTTATTCAAAACCTAAAGAAATGAAGAACAAAAGTATTTAGAGATGCAGTTCGGGTATCACATAAGTTGTTCATTAAACTCTAACATACCTCTGTAAATCAATTCAAGTCCAATATTTTTTTCTCTTCTGTAATTTATGGAGGAAGGGAAATTCCCGAGAAAAAATTCTTCGGTTTTTATTTTATGACAAAATTTTCTTTCTTTTATATAAATAAATTTTCTGCTGTATTTAGTTGATCTGTTTTTCACTCATTTGTCTAAATCAAATGAAATCTAATACGCAAAGACAAACAAAACTGCATATATTACTTTTAAATAGTATTTCTGTGTTAATCAATTCAATACTGATTTTGTAAGTAATTTAACTCATCTTCTTAACATGAGTTGTGAAAGTATAAACTTTGTATGCATCTTACTATATTGGAAACCTTTTTTGTTGAATTTTAATATGGCAATTTTTTTTTCTTTCACAGAATATTATTGAAATTAAAATAATTTCAATGCTTATAAAAACGTTATCGAAATATGGTTTTTAAAGAGTACTACAAACAAATATTCATATTAGATAAATCTTAAAAAAAGGGACTGTATTTAAGGTCTTAACTGTAATATGTTTAGAAAATTAGACTGAACATTTTATTGGGTTTAGAACAAAATCATTAGAATGACCATTACTTTTTTTCTCATGCGTTTAATATTAAAAAAATAATACGAAAATTATACTTATTTTTTTTAAGAATTGAATATTAAATCTGAAAAAAAAAAAAAAGCAATCCTGCTACCAAGCGTATAATTTCATCATTTAACGTGAATCTATGCTGAATTCGATAATTCAGCTAACAATCTGTTTCGTAAAGCGTCAACAGATCGATACTTAGAATTCCAATTTTATCAATTACAGAAATTCAAACTGCGGAAAAAAAAAGAGTCATATTTCGGAAGGCCATAATATAAAATACTTTGTAGTTTTTAAATGAGTGTTAACAATTTTTTTTTGAGTTAACTGAATATGAAACATTTAAATAAATAAAAAAGAGATTCATTGATATAGGGTCTGTTCATTGGATTCAGCTATCAGTTTTTACTATAAATTTTGGAATGCGAAACCGCAGAACTTTTCAATTTTGGAAGCAAGACAAAATGTAAACAAGTAGTCCCTCAAAAATTTCAATTTCCTTATGGTATTTTATTTAAAATATATCAAAATAGGAAAATATACAAACTATATACAAAACTTCATAGTTTTAATTCAATGTAGTTTTGCGCAATCGAGTTCATGGACTGACAGATTTAAATCCAAAAATGTATTTTATAGAATTAGAAAGGTCTGAGATGTTGAGATTTGTCACAAATTTCGAGGTCGAATTTTTTTACACTCACAATGCTTACTATTAATTTCAACTGTTACGAGAAAATAAAAATACCTATATGGAGCGGTTAACAATAATTTGGATTGACTTACCCTTTAAAAAATCTCTATCTTTAATAGGATTTCATTCTTTAATAGCTTTTATAAAATTTCACTTTCCCATTTAAATTTTTATAAATCCGAATTCAGATTTATTTCTTTATAATATATTTTAACAAATAAATAAATACAAGATTTTAGTGTGTAAGTTAGCCAAAAGATGGCAGCACAAAACAGTATCCTCCATTTTAATTCGCATTTTGCCCATGCTCAGTCGGAAAAAAGTTGAATAAGTTAGAAAGGCACAAAGTTAGCAGTATTTATAAAATAATTTAATGAGTGAAGTTGTTACATGAATATTTTTTAATACATAGAAAATTTTAGATTAACAATTTTTATAATTCATCGTCCATTCTTTTTCATTGGAAATAATCTCATAATCAAACTATACAATTATTTAGGGAAATATTACATGGCATGCGATATTAAATAGAGATAAAAGTAGAAAAAAAAATCCAAGAAATATGATAAATTTAATGAATTTTAGTTAAATACATTAATTATGATAATTTTTTCCCTGCAATCGATTTCCACCCTACAACTTTTAAGTAAGCAGAATCGTTCAATTAGGGATGAAGCGCTTTATCACTCCTTTTAAATTATTTTAAAAACTTAAAATCCTTGAATTTATCAAACTCGGTATGTCAATTTGTAAATTGAAGTTTCAAATGTTAAAAATGATCAAATTTTTGTTTTAATCGATTGGAAAGAAGCCATATGAAACTGAAGTTCGATTTTGGGACACCTCTGACAGACTGCTAGGAATTAATCGCCAAAGCAATCGCCAAGGTTCACACGAGAAATGCAGTAAAAATGCTGAATTCACGTCAAATGTCGATATTTCATAACTATTGTCCGCCTGTGCCGTGGAAGGCGTTCACTGGCATAACATCTTTATTAAAGTGTATGCGAGAAAATGTTGGTGAGACTCTTGGCCTTAAAAAGAAGCTTGGATATGTAAGATCACAAAACTAAGTATAATAAAAATGAATACTTTTATTTAATTCTTCTACCTGAGTGGTTTCTGTCAAACAATTTCTTATAAATTATAAAATATGACCTACGGTTTTAGAAATAGTCATGATCCCATGACTTTCCCCTCTCGTATCCTCCCCTGCAAATTAAAGGGCACAGGATGGAGCACATGAAAGCATTAAATTTTTTTAATTAGCATTACCTAGTGCACACACACTGGAAAGTAAAAGGACATTTCCTCTCAATGAGCTTGGCGGTGCAGGAGATGAAATGTTTGCAGTTTTAATTTACTTTACTTTATTGCCAATTGACATTCATTTTACTTTTTAGTACGCGCTATATACAAAGACAAAGTATTAAATCGTCAAAAACTCAGATTTCAAGATATTAATGAAACTGCATGTTTCAGCTCTGTGAGTTCGAAGAACAGATATTAGATATTACAGATTTGGAATTATATTTGTCTGTCTGTGAACACTTCCTCTCCATGTCCACCCAACTGTTTGAATAATCGTAAAGATTATAGTCGCAGGGACATGGAGAGGTGTTATGTCTGTGAACACTGCAACAAAAAACTGCTTTGAGCTAGACGATAAAAGTTGATATATAGTCTTAAAAGTAAATTTGTAAATTTCTATCAAATTTGAAAGAAATTCATTTTGAGGAAGTCTGTCTGCCCGGCTGACCAAATATAAGTTAGCATGACAATTACAAAACGAAAAGAGCCAGATGTATAACATTTTGTTCCTCAGATTTATCATTTGAATCTGCCTATAAAATTTGTAACCAAATTCGATTGAAGCTTCTTTTGTTTCCTTTTCCTATTTCACGGAAATATATTGTTATGTAAATTCAGCTAAAATCCCATCGAAACCATCAAACATTGCAGAACTTGCACCATCAAGTCCTACAGCCACAGCACAAAGCGGTCAGACAGAACTCAGCAGGAGTAAGAAATTCACATAGCTATCATCTATGGTCTCTCCAAACGCCTGCTATTCTCCAATGTCTTCTTGCTTTAGCTATATCCAACTGCCGACTCATTATTAAACGACTGGCCACCCCACACACGATTTGATGCTGCCTCAATAATAAACTCCAAGATTAGACACACAGCTTAATTCACCAATCGCTTCAGCTTTATTTAACACTTGCGCTTCGCTGGACTGATCCAACTAATTCGTTGTTGCCTCGCTATGCAACTCTATACTATAGACTTTTTCGGCTTGATCTGCCGGCCCTTATAGTTTCCGGAAGAGGGCAGAGAAAGTTTTGGAACATTCAAGCATATCTCAGCTCCTATCGGTTCTATCGCCGAAATTTTTAAAGATTCTAGTATCACACATATTGTCTCTAAAATCGTCAGATTCGTTGCCATATGGTCGCCAAGACCGGGGATCATGGATCCGGCATCCAATCAGCATCCAACAGAGCTGATCGTATAACGGCCTTTCCTTCGATGGAACTAACTATGCTAAGAAGCATCATTACAGATTCGTAATAATATCTAGTTTAGTACATATTTGTTTGCTTATGTTAGAAGCTACTCGTTGAAAAATGATTCATTGATAATTCTCTAAGTACAATTCAGGTAATTAAAAATGAAAAATTTTGTGTTTATTACAGGTATTTTTTTGAAAAATATTTTTTGCAGCATTGTTTATTTCTGATTTAAAGATAGTTGAATTCAAAAGATATATAAATTCAAAATTAGATTCTAGAAAACCGATGATAACTGCATCAAATTTTTTTTGTCATTCCGATCAAAAACTCACCGTGAATTTGGTGAAGGCATGTTTATGTAATAAACAAGTCGAGTACGCACAATTCAGTTATATGGGTAATTTCTAAAAATAAATTATGATGAACTTTACTTACTTTGGAACATTTGAGGAGAAGAGTTCTGAGAATGTAATCTGAGCATTTCTTGAAACTGATGAGCGTCACGCTGAAGTAACTGACTTCTAGTGATTTCGAATCGGACCAATACTGAGCACATTTTTCCTAAAAAAAGTTTATACCAGCGCATTTCAAAAGCAAAAGAAGACAATAAACATATATATAATTACAAATATCTATCTAGAGTATGACCAAGATTCGATAATTATACTATGAGGATTAATTAAAAAGGAAGAAAACCAAACGATACTACCACAACTCACAAATATCACAGTGATGATTTTTAATATTATTTCGAAACTACAAATTATACGATATTAATTCACGCGAATGCCAAGTCATAATTGTTTTGTTACCTAACATTTAACTACTTGATTTCTTTCTGTAAAGCGACAGCAAGTTATTTCTCCTTTTGCGTAAAAATGTGCTTGACCGATTCCGAAATAATAATTGCACGGCGAATTTGATATAATCATGTAATCATGGATTGATACCATCTTTTCATGGGAATATGAATGACCGTTGAAATTATGCTTATAAAGGGTGCTCCAAAATTAACGCAATATTTGAATTTGGCACCATTCGTGCAGAAAAGTGTTGGCAACTCTATAAAAAAACATACTTGACAGCTAATTGTTTAGGGTTAGCAAAAATGGAGCATTACAAAATAGAACGATGAATGTTATATTTTTATTGAATCGTAAAGTACACATGATAGGGTTATGCACGGAATAAGACATTAGGCAAATGCCTCCACGACTTGGCTGACACATACACACTCTTTCTTCGAAATTTTCCATGACCATTTTGCATAAATGTGGCGATATTTCGTTTATGCAGAATTGAATTCGCTCCTTCAATGCACGCGTGCTCGTAGGCTTGTAGGCATAGACCTTTAACTTCAAAAAGCTCCATAAAAAGAAATCCAATAGTGTTAAATCACATTTTCTAGGGGACCAATTCTCAATTTTTCGAACTGTGGTCGAAGAACTTACATTATTTTTGAAATATTTTTTAACAATGAAAACACGTTGTTCTATCATGTAACGTTCCATTTTTAAAAAGACCTTATCTATCAGTTGACAAATGGATTTTTTTAGTAGGGTTATCAACACTTTACTGCACGAATAGTGGAAAATTTAAATCTTGCGTTAATTTTGAGACATCTTTTATCTACACTCTCTCATTCTTTCCACAATTCTCTGTTATCGATTTGTCTAGATAATTCTTTTTTAAAAATATCCCCAAGCTCTTGCTATCAAATCTTGATTTTATTTGTGACAGAAATTTGTTTTTAAAAATTTTGTACCTTATTAATTTTATTTAATGTCATGAGTTCAATAAAGTATAATATAAATTACAGTTTGTTTTAATAATTTTTTAAACAAATATACATAGGTTAAATTATTAAAACAAGAAATAATTCGAATTAACACAGAATATGATGTTTTATACACAAATGAATGGCAATAAGTGTTGGTATATTCACCTTTTTACGTAGAGCAGTATGAAATATAGAATGATAAAAAGAAAAAAAAATGTAATTTAAACATGAATGAAAGTTCATTTTTTTTGTTTGATATATAGTTACTAAGCAAATATGAAAGTAAATATTTTCGTTTTCTATTTTTACCTCTCCATTTTCCTCCAATCCCGTCAGCATGACTATGACCGAGACACCCTGCTGCCATATCATGCGCCAGAAATCGCAGATGGTGCTCTTCAGCGGCGCCTGCGCACAGATATAAAGCTTCTTTTCCCTGTAACCCTAAAAAAAATCCCTCTTTGTCAAGGAAATACTCACAAAAATATCATAATGAGACTATATTAAATTTAAGTGTTCGGATTATTAGCCCATAATTAATTAGAAGGCTTATTTCTTTAGATTAAGCCCAAGGAAGGTGCCCTCAAACCATGAAAATCACTATATCATTCTTATCCTTTCAAAAATTTTAAAAAAAATCACATTTTTGGATTTTAATTCAGTTTTTATATAAGTAGTTTCAAGTAACAATTTTGGTTAATAGAAACCGAAAATTCTTAAAGCTTGTGTGAAAATGCTTAAAGCTAAAATGCTCTAAAAAAGTTAGATTCAGTATATATTGCATGTTAAAAAAATGCACAATTCAAATTTAAAAGTTATTAATAAACTTTTCTCAACACAATCTAAATGACATTTAATTACAGGATTGTTTATTTTTTAAAATTATGGCACCACATTTTTTTTAAATTGTAAAAGCGATAGTATGAAACATTTTTTAGAATTATAAAGCGATAATATGAAACTTTTTTTAGAATTGTAAAGCGATAATATGAAACATGTAGATTAGAAATTCTATTAGATTGATGTTCCAAAATCTAATTTAAACAATACTTGATATTAATTTGAATAAGTTCTATTGTGCGATCATTATAATTAAATGAAAGTGCAGAATTAAATAACTTTCTTAAAAACTCCCCAAAAATTTCAAGATCTCCGAGTCCCCTAAAGCTGTAAAGCGCTTTAGCAATCTCCTAATTTATCTATTGAATACATAGTCAGTGGCATGAGAAATAGGAGACAAAGGCTACTGATGTCCTAGTTTCAATTGTATTGAGAGTGATTAAAACAAAATATTAGTTAATATAAGTCAAATTTTATCTTCAGCCGAGACGTGCAGCATACAACAGCATGCACAGCAGCATACACAGCAGTATTCAACAGTATACAAAGCAGCTCTACATCGTCGCTGCTCCGCTGGTCCCTGGAAGACGAGTTTTCAGCGTCGCTTCCGACTACTCTTCGACTCCACTGGTCCACGACTCAATTCACCGTCCGTTCACCACTACTGGGTCACGACTGCAATTCACCACTGGTTCACCACTCGACTCACCACTCCTCTGCTCTGATCTGCCGCTTCCGACTTCTTCTCAATTCACCGCCCCGGTTCACGACTGGCCGGCAGCTGCGGCTGCTTCCTTTTATAGGTCTCAGGAGGCGGGGCTAGACGCCTCTCAACCAATCAGGAATGTTCGAGGTGTATCTCTGTTCCTACTCGACGGATCGGGAAAATTCTCGATGTTTCGGGTATAATCCATTTTGGCGCCAAAGTCTCCAAATTCGTCGCCAAGTCGCCAAATGTTCGCCAAGTTTGTCGCCAAGCTCTGGGACCTCCTATGGAACACACTATGCTGGGAAGCCGCATCGCAGGTTCGTAACAATATTCTCACACTACTCTTTTGGTAGCAGTGGCTTGGTAATGCTTCAACTTAAGAATTTGTGGGTTTCTGTTTCAATTAATTACTATGCAACTATTTACCGACCTACACCGATTCCATTATAGTAACGCCGTGTACACTGACTTAAAACAGGTTAAATTAGTCCAGATTAATGTCTTCCTACTGGTGAGACATGGAACATTGGAAAACAGTGTATGTTCGTGTGTTTTCTTCTGATTTTTACTCAAAATTGTGATATTTATTCCAAAACATCCCTCCTGTTTAAAAATGGGACATTTGAACAACTAAATAAGCCCTTATATATATGTCACGAGCATTATAATGGACAATGTCAGCTCTTGAAGTATGTAAAGGAAGATGAAACCATCATATTTTTTTCTTTATAAAGGCCATCTTCTCGGAAAAGTTAAATACAGTATCCAAGAAAGAAATATCAAATATAAAACACGAGTATGCATTTCTATAAAGTTGAGATAAAATCTTAATTTTCAAATTAATGCACACTCATCTTTTATAATTAACATTTCTCTTTTGGACAACTTCATTAGTATTTTATATGCAGAAGCATTTTGGAATGTTTTCTAAATACAATAATTTACTAATTGCTTCTAATGAATCAGTGATTTCTTTAACATTGGATTATTTATTGGACATTCTAAAAATGTAGCGTACGTGAAATGAACCACATAAAATGAAACTAAAATATACCCTAGAAATCTTTTTGAATACAATTAAAAAAAATTACCGTTAATCGGAATATATACAATAAAAAGCTTGGAAAAAATAAATTTTACAAGCATTCTATTAGAAATTTATTCAGATTTAAAGAAGAAATTCATTTATTTTTTCTGCTCGGAAATATCAAAAATTTACGACATTTTTTGAAGTAAATTTTGTAATATGACTTCAAAGAATTTCTTTTTTCTATGATATATCAGGTATCTATACATATATCATAGAATATATTAGTGCAAACGATGTTTAGACAAGTCAAAATGATAGTTTATCGTTTGCCTTCATTGCTATATTTCAATACATTTGTGAATTAGAGAGAATTCTGTTGCTTGGAATAGAATTTTGCCCTTGAACGTTTTTTTTCACTATATAAAATTAAGCTTTGATACATAGAAATTCAGTGTTATGCACATACAATAGAATTATTTGAAAGATAAATTAATTCCATATAAACGCTTACAACAGATATTTCAAATTACAATATTATGAAAGCCTTTATTGAGAAAGTAGAAGAAAAAAGCGGTAATTATTATTAATGGATGGATCAAGTGAATCATATTTTTTAATGAAAGAGCTTCTTATGCGGAATGTATTGGAAACGATCTTTATTTCAAGATTTCGTTTTGTATTTGCTAGCCAACTTTATTTATGCATTATTAGAAATAATTATTCGTAAATCTCAATGATTTTATTCGAGATTTATTATTATTTTCATGAATTCTTTTTTCATGCATGAAATGGTGATATTAAACTATAATGTCTCTAATGTCAACTTCAAGTATACGTGGGTTGCAGTTAATAAGGATTCATTATGCATATTGTGCTTCAGATTTTCAATAGACTACGACTTGAATTTTTGGATTTAGATGGAATTAATGAAGTCAATGCTTTCCCAAATGAGTAGTATAAAATCTAACTGTATTTTTCGATCTTTCCTGCATTTAAACTTTAATATTATTCTTCACGGGAGTTTAGTCTATGAATAAATAGGCCGTCTTATGGATCTTGCATGAAACTGCGCCTGTACTTCTGCATTTAAAGCGATGTTTAAGCAACAGTCTTTCATTTATATGCGCAAACGAAAAATTTAAGCAAAAACCGGTTTTCTCCGTGTAATAGGATTCCCATTCTCATCGAAGAAGAAAATTCTAGGACATTTTAAGTTTATTTTTAAGAAAATTCAAGGACCATAAAATTGCATATTTTTGGCATAAAATTGCAAATGATAAATCTAAGTCAAATATTTTCAAAATCAGCGTTCAAAGATGCCATTATTTTCTTGCCTACTATTTGTATAAGCTTAAATAAGAAACACTAAAGACACTTGTCATGTTCAAGCCAAATAATAAATGTTAATAAAAAGAGGTCAATTCTCAAGTGCATACTATTTTGCCATGCCTTAATGAGTTGCTGACAATATGTTGGCGAAACTATTCAAATTCATCAACATTGCTGAAAGTTTTTTTTTTGCATTTTCATTATTCAGTATATAAAAAAAAAATCCAATTTATTACGTCGAAATAAATAAAATCATCTTAAAACCCAATTTTTCTATAGAGTTACGGAATTTTTGTAAAATATATTTGATTGTGGAATAGTTCACAGATTTGATTTCAAGATCCTTTTTCTTACTTTTTCATTCCAAAATATAATGTGTCAATCCATTTGCAAAGATTTATCTTACGCAATGAAATATTAGATCATACACATTAAGATCATCCAGTCACTTAAGTAAAACTTTGATGCATACAGCAATGATAAATGGAATTAAGCAAGATTTGTTGGGCCACTAGAGAACTTTTAAGGTAGTTTTGTGAACAAGTTTGAAATCTCTTTGCAAAAATGATATGAATAATAACTTTTTATACAGCTTAATGTCATTTTCAATTCTGTATATGAGCATTGTAAACGTATAATAAATGGTGTTATAGTATTATCTCCAGGTGCTGACTCTTCCTTATCAGTTGTGTCAGTAATCTTCCTGTTTCTCCTCTGTCCAAACTATCCTGAGAAAAGATTAATGATTGGCAGCGGTGGAATTTACGATGAAAAAACGAGTCAGAAACATTTTCTTCTTTTGCCCCTCCTCCAAATAACGGATATAGATTTCATCTATTTTTCAAGAACTTTCCTAAGATCCAGCGAGAAATCAAATAACAATCAAACACCACAGATAAAAAAAATTAAAAGAGTTTTCAAGGATTTTCGAGGACCGTGAGAACTGGACGTGCAAGAGGTTACAACTGCTACTGATTGCAACTGGACAGCTACTGAATAAAGGGTTTTTAAGACATTTGGCCTTACTAAGTTTTTAGTTTAGTTTTATTAACATCCCGTTTTAAAGCAACTCTAGGACTACGACCTACTAATTTTGAATCGACGCCAGATGATAAGAACGACATCTGAGTTGCCCCCCATACCAAAAATTCCACACCACACCAGCGAAGGGCATTCGGCCCCGACGGATTTAACGTACACAAGACCATCTTACACGACGGTTCTTCTGTGGAATAGGGTATCGAACCTGAAACCCTCCGGTTTCGATGCCGGATCACCAGTCCACCGCCTTTGGCTCTAGTAAAGAGCAACTATTAAATTTTGTTTTCATGCATAGTTTCCAGTATTAATCTTTCTTTTATCTGCGGCACAATATATGAGTAGTGAAGTGTGAAACAGCTCTATTATTATTTTCGATTTTTTTTAATCAAAAGTTTATAATCGGTCATTTTATCCGATTGTGGTACGTTTACTGTTGACATCGTTCTTAATTTTTTTTTGTATGTAACAATGTTGTAGTGACATCAGCCGGGCCCTCCTAGAAGAGTGCTTATTGCTCTCTCTCTTCGTTCTCGGAGGCCCCGCATCAACCTTTGTATCCCTTTTATGTGGCAAGGCCGCGGTGGCCTGGTGGTTAGATCTCGGTTTGTGAGCCGTAGGGTTTCAAGTTCGAGACCCGATTCCACCGAAGAACCGTCGTGTAAGGGGGGGGGGGTGTTGCAAATGTCCTCCCGCTGGTGTGGTGTGGCGTGGAGAGGGGGGTGCCAGCTCAGGTGTCGTACTCGCCATCTGACCGCGGTTCAAAATTACGAGGTCCGTCCCCCAATAGCCCTAGTGTTGCTTTACAACGGGACGTTAATATAACTAAACTAAACTAAACCCGTTTATGTGCCCTCACTTACTGCTTTATTATATTTTTAAACGCGAAATTTTTCTCTCGCTATATGCATAAGAATAACTTTTATACTGGAATGGGTGTTCAAAATTTCCTACAAGACTTTTTCTCTAAAATCACAAATATTTGCTTATTTCAACCATTGTTTAAATTTTGGAATGGATTGTTTTGAATTTTAAGGGTTTAACGGATCAAGATCCATATTTAGCCATCTTATGGCAAAAAGTATTATTATTATCAACAATCAAATCATTTTGAAACCATATCAATTTGTTAATTCAAAAATGCTTCCATTTTGCCTTCTAGAGAATTTTAAATTTATTCCACACACAAGCAATAGCGTACATAATTTAAATTCTTGATCTCACGCTATTCTACAGATGTCTTATAATCTTGTTGGCCAACATATGCCTATTTTTTGTATTTCATATTAGAATTTTATTTCTAGTATGATGTATTTGTGCAAGAGTAGTCTTTCATTTGCTTTTTTAAAACTCAGTCTTTCTTAAGACATGTAAATACAGAAATATACTAAAAATTCATACAAGTAACAGAATAAATATAAGCACAATCCTACATTTAAGAGAATGTACTAAACATACTGCCTCCTCGATATGGAGATTAACAGGCAATTGGAGGAACGATTTGACTCAAGTTAGTGATATAGTTTTGTATAAATGACTTTCATTTTTATCTTATTTTGCTATTCATTTTGTTTGCTGTAAAAAGAAACAAGATGTTATGTGATTCTTCTTTATGTGTCATTATGATAATTTATTACGGTCTTTGATTCTATTATTTCAAAAATAGATAAATAAAATAATCAAAAAAATAAAAATGTATAAATTTTTTTAAATATCTTCCATTGTATGCAAGCTGAGTATACTGTAAATCGAACCCACATAGAAGATACAGAATAAGACTTCGATGCCTCTTTTTAAGCCATTCTTCCCTAAAAAAATCTGCTGAAAGTAACTCAGCATAAAATATCGCATCCAAATTGGCAGTTAAATATTTTGGAGTGGATGCTCTCTTTGTACAAAATGGCAATGGCTAATAGATAAGAATGACGACTCAAAATCGTTTCTCTCTCTCTCTTTTTTTCCCTCGAGGATGAACGTCCCAGTTGTCTCCGTCTTTCTTCCCTTTTGGCATTATTCTGTGTAGAAATATGAGAAGTTTCTTTCTCCATGTTACGCTGAAGAATTTCAGGTCTTCCTCTTCTTTTTTTCCCCCGCTCTTTTTCTTAGCTTTGTTCTCTTTCTTCCTTTTCCGTTCTTCTTTGAGTACGAGTTAAAAAATGTTTCCGTGCGGAAACATTTCTCTTGTTGCAGTGTCTTCCCTTACAGAATTTCCGTCTTTTTTTTCTCCCGTTCTTTCTTCTATTCTCTCAAATTTAAGCGATAAAACGGGAGTAAAGTCGGTTAATCCTGAAGAAGTTATCCCATCTTTCCCTGTCCGTGTGTGGCCATTTTGTTTGGAATTCGACAAAATGCGCCTTTTTTTATGAGGAAGGAAGAGATTTCTGGAAAGCCTAAGAGGGTATTAGTAAACGGTTCTGGATCTCCCTGCGATAAATATAGAACTCAAAAATAATGTTTGAGAGTCAAAGATAACTGTTCAGTGAGCTTTCAGAATTTTGGACAAACACGAACGAAAGTTTAAAATGAATCACCGTTTATTCATTATTTGATATAAAGTTTTTTACCTTAAAATTTCTTGATTTGAAATTTTTTTTTCAATTATAAAAAGAAATACCTGTATTTAATAGATACACCCTTTAGAAACTATTATGTCTAAATTGTTTAATCGAATAAATAAAAACAATAATGTATTAATATTAAACGCTGACTTATTATAATATATCTTGGAAAAGTAAAATAATATTTAAAATAGAAATTGTTAAGGAAATCAGATACAGCTTGTATCTTATATGTTAATGTGAAAATTGCTACGCAATTTATAGTAATCATTAAAGTTTGAATTTCCAAATTGGAAAAAGACAAAGAAATTATGCTATTAAAAATAAGAAATTTATAAAGCGTATTGCCAATAATTTAACAAATACAGAGGGCCAATGTTTTACCTCTTTATACATCATATGAGTGGTTGCCCAAGACTATTGGTTGGGATATCAAAATGTCACTACTCTTTATATAATATGTCATTCCGATAACAATTCTCAGAAGGACGAAAATAACAATGAGTTTGTATTGTGATTATGAAGCATCTTTCTATTTTTTGTGCGCAATATTGTTCTGTCATCAGTTACCTGTTATTAAAACGTGGGTGTTGCAGTTTGCTTTCTACTGCGCGTCATTCCAGACACCATAGATGCTTAAATAGAGAAAAAAAAATTATAAAAATTTCTCTGGCTGGCGAATACTGAAGGACTCATTGCGCTTTAATTATAGTTATAAAAACTATTATCTGATACCAAATTAAAAAAAAAAAACTTAAGAAGCTCAACAGTGGATGAAAGTCAAAGGTGTTTGAAAGAGATCTTCGAATTTGGAGTACGCTGGATTTGTTCTTGGATATACAAAAAGAAGATAACTGCATCCAAGTGACATAAAGCTGAACCTAATATTTGCAGAATTTTATTTCAATCATTAAATGCGAAAAGATTTGCACAAGAAACAGTGCATGTCAAAATAGGAATTTCAAAGGTACCTCTGACTGATTTGAATAAAAAATATCATCTCCAATGTTGCATGAATCGAAGTGAGATTGATTGTACATGGAAGAAAATGGTACAATTCATAGTGTACTATTCATTCTCCTTTTTCCCCCTTCTATAAATTTAATTGCGCGCATCTGGAAAAACCTTCTTTGGCGTATTAATGAAACATTTAAATGACTATCATGATTTGGATAGCGATATTTTGTTTTTCTTCAGGTCTTGTAATCATTATGAAAAAGCGAGTCATTGAGGTAATGTGATCCAAAAATATTTCATTCTATGCTGTAAATCCTGATTCTTCAAAAAGTGTCATTTTTTAGAAAGATAACTTTTCAAAAATAAAACCTGCAGATTCAATTTAATGATCGAGAAGACATATATATCTACTGGTTGTTCAATTCTTGGATTTCTATATTATATGATTTGATTTAGAAGCAATATATTTATGCACCAACATTATATACAAGAGATCTTCCACGATTTCGCCATAAAGAATGGTATAGTAATAAATACCTGGATTGTGCGATTCAATTTCAAGAAGTTGTATGTTCAATTGAATTCAGCTGTATGATAAAAGTGGTCATCATATCTTATTTCATTAGTGTTTTTTCATAGCTACCTGTATCTTAGCAGTAGAAAAGAGTATAAGATTTAGCATCAAGATCAATATACAAATGTTCTAGAAATGATACTATATTCTGAAAAGTTAATTTTGAAAGTTAATTAAGCCGATTATGGGAAAATTCTGTCAGGTGTGCAGTTATCTCCATGAAATTATATAATGAATGGGTCCCAAGATACTTCCCAGATTGAGGTATGAAGAAATTTCAGGTTAAGTCGTATACCAGAAAGTCTTGATAAGTGCTTTTACTTCAGTGCTTAATGAGCATTAATCAGTGCTTAATGAGCATAATTCGTTCTCGAATTTTACTAGTTATGTTAAACTTTTTTCCATAAGAATCCATGTACAGTAGGAAATTCTTAAAAAATACTCAAATAAATTTATATAATGTAAATTTATTATTTATAATTCAGGTTTTATTTAACAAGAAAATTGTCTAAAGACATTTGTCTTTGATTGCTCTCGAAAATTTGGTGAAAATGAGATGTAATATTATCGTTAAATGAATTCTTAACGCACATAACTATTGTCTTATCAGGAGGATGGTTCTCAGCATAAGATGCAATGATTTTCCATACTTTCAACATCTGTCTTATAGATGGTTCTGAGCATAAAATGCAATAATTTTCCTTTCTTATAGGAACTCTTATTTCGTTGGACGTTTGCTGCTTCTATTATATCGTCCTCTATTGACTAAATCTCTACTGCAGCATTTTTCTTGGCACAGAATAGAACTTCATAACTTTTTCGGTAATCCTGGCTAAGTTCTACTAGCTTAAAGATGTCCCTGTTATCCACCTCTGGGCTCATAACCTTAGCCAGAGACAAAATCACATCAATAAAAGTTCTATAGACATTTGCTCAAACCCTTCGAAGTCGTATTCGAATATGTTATTCGGTCGAAACTTCTTCTTTGTGAATACTCTCTCCAAACAAGCGCTCAACACAAACTATTAAAAGCCAGTCTAGCATGTGACGCCAAGATGTTTTCTCGCCACTCGTTCTGCGAAACATCACTCATCAAGTGAGTAAATTTTTTACATTTCAGTTTTCTCGTTATGTGTAGTGCTCTTTAAGCGAAGTTTAACTGTAATGTTTGTGGTAGAAGAATCCACAATTTTTCTGTTTCTTTGATCGGTTTATATTATATTATGTATACATAGATATTATATATGTTAATTTGAGGGCTGTGCCACTCCCAGCACGATTTTTGCTTGAAAAAAGCGCCAATGACTTCAAGCTTGTTCAAATTTGATGATTTTATAGAAAATACTAATTGCTTTTGTTGATGAGATAGAGATAATATCATGCCTTTTGTTACATCGATATACAGCAATTTGCTTCGCAAGATATTAAAAAAATAATTTGAAAATTTCCTAATTCATTGGAAGTTTTGAGAAAATAAAATCATTTTCCAAAAGCAAAAAATTTAGACCCTCAGAATTATGTTGGTGATTATCAATTCAGAACGGTTTATTTCTTTCTTAAATTTTCGAATTTATTTGGTGTTCTATTATAAATTTTGGTATCCTACTGATAACTTTTTAGTCCCTGGCACCAATTTAAAACTCATAATAAATGAAAAAAAAAAAAAGAAATTATTGAAACTTTAAAAATACTTTCTGAAAAATTTTGAGCTAGTATATGATAGGAAAGATAAAATTTTAAGGATGATAGGCAAGAAAATGTGATCCTTTGGCCTACAGCTTTGAAAGCTTCTTGTTATTTTAACATAATATGAAATATTCAAATATGTAAATGCATTTTATTCTCACAGCTATAAAAATATTCGATTACAGAAATACAATAGAAGCATGACTGATCCACTGAATTTTTGAAAAGATACCTTTCTACGCATGATTGGTTAGGTATTAAAATTAAGTAAATTTCATACCTTATGGCTAAAACTATGACTAAACTTACATGGAAAATTGATATTTATAAAAGAGAATTTTTGAATTCCAAAAGATGTGCAAATATTTCTTTCAAAGGAAGTACAGAATATGGATAAATACATTATTCATAGAAATGCAATAATAAAATGTATTAATTTTCTTTTACAATAATAATAAATATACATAATTTTAGTACTTGAATTCCCCTGAAATTTATTGTTTGTCTTTAAAATGCTTGAACGCTGTGATCAGTGGATATAATCTTTGTTTTAGGATCTCATTTCACGAAAGATCCACTGCCTACGTGATCACAGTGCCTGTTTTATCCCCTACAATAAAACATCATTTCACTGATGATATGCGAAAATTTAGATATGGAATGCTAGTTCAGGAATCTTCCTCGTCATCTGATAGTGGTTCAGAATTAGAAATTCTATCCCAAAATAGTTTTTATTATATCAACGAAGTTTAAAGTTAGAAATTTTTTCCGGAAATAGTTTCTATCATCTGAGTGGGTTGCAAAATTAAAACCTCTTTCTCCAGTCTCCCGTTATCTGATCATGATTCCAAATTTAATATTCCACCTGAAAATTCCCCTTGTGTAACTTATAAACGTATTTAATTTAACTAAACCAAATTAATTCTACTAACTATTTTTTGGTTTTATTCATAAGAGTAACACTCATTATCACTTTCACTCTCATCACTTTCAAGATTTAGAATATTCTTGTTTATTTAAAAAAATGTAACCCATGTAGAATTCTAAAATAATTTCTAATTCTGAAAACTAAAATAATTGCGCTCATATGTGTGAGTTTATATGCCAAAACAGGGTAAAAAATTCATCCAAAATATGTCATCATAGTTCATATAAATTAGTCATCTTAGAGAAATTAAATTGAGTAGGTTTATGTAAATTAAATTGTGTTAAAACTTCTTATTTAATAAAGATTATCAAAAGTCACGATTGTTTAATGCCACAGAAGATAAATTTACTAGACAGCAGAGCTGTAAAGTAATTTTTTTTTCAAAAATGGTTAAGAGCTTTAGAAATAAGCAATTTTTTATGTGAATTAATTCACATGAATTCGAAAAATATTTATTTAAAAACTTTTTGAGTTTATTTCATTCATTTCTTTACTATATTTTAGATACAAAAATATGAATTATTTATCTTGTATTTACTATACAACTTTATCAAAAATAATGTAAGGAGCAAGACCATTTGGGGTACAATCCGGTTTTAACGGCGATCAAAGAGCGGAATTTTTCTTTGCCAAATTATAAAAATATACTCAAGTGTATTAATATTTATTATGAAAAATTTTAGGCTACTATACAATGTGAATCTATTTGATAACGAAATAGCAGATAAGCTTGCAAAGAAAGGAAGTAGCCTAGGGACTTCATCTTCTGCTGAACTCACATACTTAGAACTCTTCTCTTAGGCGAAATTCCTAAATAAGAAGAATTGTATGGCACCCTCTTCTCATGATTGGTATAGGACCAATAAACCGGGCCAATCCTTAATTCTTCCTTGTGATAGAAAAACCAACACTTGCCTATCGCGCCTTGCCAGTGGCCACCTTAAATGTCTTTTCTTTTCTCAGTGAGAAAAATCTTACCCTCTTTGCCCGAAATGCTGCCAACATCGGGCCGCTGCTGAACCTATTCTAGACTGTTTAGGACTTCTTAGGGGAGAAATTTATTCTTCTCTTTTCCTCGTTTTTGACTTTCTTCTTATCAACTGATTTTTGGATTTGGTCTGACTAAGTCAGGCCATGGAGATTAGCAGCAGCAGCAACAACAACAACAATGAAAAATTTTGAACGTGCGAAATATACGGTATATAGTTTAACGATTCAAATCGCCAAATCGGTGAAATTTTTTCTTTGCTCTTTTTGATCGACATATCAACCGACAAGTATCTCATTTGATAAATGAAAAGTTTTAATTCTAAAGATAATTGAAAATTTATTCTTAATGATGTAAATTTGGTATTTATCGATAGTAAGGACCATGCTTCAAACCTTTACGTACCAGTAAGGTCAACATACCGCCAGTGTACGCGTACTTTCTTGTTAGTGACTGTTTACTTAAAAAAGAGCTTAGTTATATTAACGTCCCGTTTTTTTAAAGTAACGCTAGGGCCTCGTAATTTTGAACCACGGTAAGACAAGGATGAAGACACCTGAGCTGGCACCCTCTCTCTAAAGTTCCACATCACCCCAGCGGGAGGACGTTTGGCCTCGACGGATTTAACGTATACCAGATCTGCTTACAAGACGGTTCTTCGGTGGAATCGGATGTGAAACCCTCCGGCTCCGAAGCTGAGACCTTATCACCAGGCCACCTCGGCCGTACTTATAATAGCTATGAATGTATCTGTATTGGTGCTTTTCATGCTATACCACCAGACCTAGAACTTCCAAACATCGTACAAATATTCTTTGGATGGTAAGATTATGCATATAAGAGCTATTTTAAAGAATTTAATCAGGCGAAATGTTATCGTTTTCCTAAGATAACTTCCGAAAATTTCAAAGCGTTAAAATTATTGACTCAATTTTTTTTACCTCATGTTATTTCCTCATTATGTTTGTCTTATAATGTTATAAGAATTTTTAACCTATTTTACCTATTTTTAACCTATTTATTATAAGAATTTTAGTCTTATTTTAAGCAGGATAATATTTCACATTATCCTGCTTCGGTAATCATTTAGTTTAGCGGGATTAAAGGCCGTTAAAATTTTCAATTAAATATTTTGTTTTAATAACTTCTTCACTAAAATATTTTTAACTTTCCAATTTACAAATTTAGTTTTACAAATTTTGTGCATACTACTAATAAAGTTGAATGTATGTGTACGTGTGTTTGTGCTGTTCAAGTCAGACCAATAGCTACCAAATTTGGAATAGATATATCTTGAAGGGTGAAAATGGGCGCGTATTGGAGCAATTATTTTTTTTTGAAATTTTTAATAGGAATTTAATTAATTAAAAATTAAGCTGACTTTTGTATATTTTTTTCAGCTATAAGTTCGGAAAATATTTCTGCAAAATAAGGAAAATATGATGATTACTATACTTTCTCTATACTACTTTATACGAGAAAATAACAGGACTTCAATACTGATTAATGAATGATTTGCTGATAATGAATTCGAACAATTTTATTTTCCGTACTTATATTTTTTAAAAATATGTCTGGTTTTAGCAAAAAAGGTTAGATTTATCAGAAATTTAAAGGAGATGACAGAAAATTAAGGAAATGCAAAGTATAATGTACAGAACAGTGTAAGGTTTCTAAATTTGTATAAGTTATATGATTATCAAAGTTTGAAGTTTAAAAAAATTGTGACATTTATTATTTAAAAAAATATTTAATTATTTAATAATTAATGAAATGTTTTAATTTAGAATAAATATTTATCCAGGTGAATCAGCTAATCGCTAAAAGCGGCTAATTGATAGTTATTTTTCAAATAAAATATTTTTAGTGTTGGCATATTCGGATACTATTTCATGATGAATGAGAGAGCATTTGGCGCAGTTTCATTGCTACGAAGGGTTTCTTTTTGTTCACAAATTTCAGATTAGGGCTGATGTTTAGAAAATTAGTCTATCTGTAAGAATCCTGTCTTCTCAGCGAGATGAACAACATTAATTCCAAAATTTATATGATTTACGTGAAAACTGATTTATTTTTAAAAATATTTGTTATCATCATTTCGGAAAGAGGGAAATAGCACATATACGAAATGAAATGTGGTAATTTTTGAGTACTTCACCTTACAAATTTTGCACTTTCAAATAGATTTCATTTAAAAAAAGACAAGAAAAAAAATACTGCACAGCAAATATTATTTATTTCCCGTCTTATTACATCACTCAAGGATATTTGTAAACACGCAATAATAATAAAAATTTTTATTGTCCCTTTTTTTTTATTAACTTCGAATATTAAGAAAATATTATTAAAAATTGATTTCCTGATTTTGACATTTTAGTATTTTAAACATACTTGAATTCCAAAAACAAGTTTTGGAGTCGTGTTTGTGCCTTTATATGAGAACATAATAAATAAATAAAACCCTTTGGAGTCCATGGATAAAATTTATTGTACGAGATTTGCATTGCAATAGTGTATATGAGCAAAAAATTGGGCCAAATCTATTAAAAAAATCAAGTTTAAATGGTAATTTTCCTTCATAAATTTGAGATTCGATGGTAGCTTTCAGTTATGTGTTAAATATAGCTGTAATATGAAATGCTCTCAGCAAAACATTACCATGCACGTTAAAAAAATTATGTCTTTAATTATTATAATTGCTTACCAGCGAGTTAAGAAAAATATTTATATTAATGCCGGGTTCACACTCGGCCAATTATCTGACTGCCAGCAGGCAGCACATGCACAGAAAGACTGAAAAATGTTGTTCGATCGATGGCAATTAATTGTCCAGATGGGACACCAACACGCGGCTGTATAATATTTTTTTTCTTACTGCGCATGCGTTTATAGAATTGGCGGGGTTTTTTAGCATGAAAATATTGATCACTTATCATAGATTAATTTCGACATTTTTTGCTCTTTGTTCTTCCTAATGTTGTGTTTTTTTAAAAAAAATTTGCCATTTTTGTATAATTTTCTAAATTTAGGTATGTTGATCTTTTTATTTTATTTTACCATGTTTATTTGTGTAAATATCCTTCATTTTAATACGATACGCAATGAAAAAAATATTCAGAGACGCCAAAACGGTAATTTATAGCCCAGCATGGAATACCTGAATCTCTCTTATAAAATAGTAGCAAACATAAATCAGTTCCTTTCTGCGCATGCGTTGCCTATTGGCCGTCTTATAATTGGCCGAGTGTAAACTCGGCATTAAAATTTCTGTATATTTCACTGTGTTGTCAGTTTGCCATGCGAAAATAGTAAAAAGATTTTTTTTTTTGTGATTCTGTTATGATTAAAAATGAATTTAAAAAATAAATATAGTAAAGTGTAAAATAAGTGAAACTTTAAAACTAATATAACCGAATAAATAAATTTGTAAATTTCAAGATGGCATAAAAATATTTATCGTCTGATAATATTTTGAAAATAATTAACAAAAAGCAACAAAAATGAGACTTTAAATACAAAAGAAACAAAACTCAAATGGCAAAAGCAATTTCGAAAACTTCCAAAAGTTTTATTTACGTTAATCTAGAAGGTTTTATTGGACAGCTGATCGCTTCGGTACGCTAAAATCTGATCGATATTGAGAATTTAGACACTTGTTGCCAACCATTGTTTTGTAAATTCACATGATGATCATTGTCAATTCACATGATGAATATTATTGATCATGCCATTTAACTACAATTTGCCATATTCTGCATCAGAAAATTATATTATGCTTCCTTTGCAAAATGTAATTAATTCTAAAATTATATTCCTCCAGCATATTTGATGCAAATATGAAATGATGCCATCCTAAAAAAGGATTTAATGTAAAAAAATAATTAAAAAACATGCTTTCTTTATCTTGAATCGACTTGTTCCTCGATTTTATTGGCCACGAAATGTCTAGTAAATATTTTACTGCATAATATTCCATATATGTTTATGATACAAACATTTAGATCTATATATTTCAAAGTCCACTCAGACTAGTGTAAATAGGACTTGGCGGTCTGAGTGGCCTCTTGTAAACAATTTCGAGCGCATTGTAACGATGCGTCCCTCCAATAAATCATAAATCGGGTCGCTGCTCCATCCGTTAATGGTGATAGTTCGCACCAAATGGAGTCGAATAATTTTCAATCATTTATGGATGAATATAATCGGTAGAACTGCTGACCGAAGGAAATTCTATGGGAGAAGTTTCAGAATAGTTAATGGTTCCTTTGAATTTTTGAAATTCATTTCTCCTACTTTTAAAGAAATAATATAATGCACAATTTGATGTTGTTTGAGGTAGATAGTCACTGTATGTTAGAATAAATTCAAGCTCAGGTGCAGAGATTGGATAGCAAATTCTCAATTTCAAGATCGAAAGGTTTCAGGATTAAGATCTCGGTTTGTTATTAAACTATTCTACAGAAATAGTTTCGGAATAGTTAACGATACTTTTGAATTTTTGATATGTGCAAACTGATGTTGTTTGAAGTAGACATTTTACATAATATTAGAATGAATTCAAGCTGAAGAATCGAAGCTCATGCAGAGACTGGATAATAAATTTTCAGTTTCAAGATCAGATGATTGGGGGATTGAGATCTCAGTCACCCCCCCCCCCCCAAATCTATAATGTGTGTGAAACTTGTGCACATTAAGTTTATTATCATAGATACAATGTTCTTAAGTTTATTTTCTTGCTGAAGTTAATAAAGTGGGTAGTCACTTTTGTGTCGGTCACGTCATTTTGTCTTGATTTAAAATTACATTTATTCCAAAATAACTTTCCTACTTTTACTAAAAAGTTCATAAATCCAAATCAATTCGTATTCATGAGACTTGCAAGAAGAATACTGTTCCAGTTTCCTTCAGAAATCTATTGTATGTAGGGAAGAATGTGACACCTGAGGAACAGTTATTTAGCGATGCCTTGTTGAAATCAATTTTAATGCTGTTTTGAATTTGTCGCAATATGGTGACCCAAACAAGGATGAAGAGCAATTCTTCTACTAATTCTATTGCTGACTTGTTTATCAATGTTTTGCGTCGTTGAGTTGTATACCTAATACCTTGGCAATTTGGCCATGTTGTCCTCTTTCATGATGTGAAGGCGCATATTAAAGTAGATTTCAATCGATATTTGATTGTGACATTCTATTAATTTTCATTTATCTACATTGAGTTTATTGTAGCATTTAAAATATATCGGATTTAAGTAAAAATAAAAGGCGTATGAGGTAGAAAAAAATGAAGCGGCAACATGGCAGCCAATATTTTATGAAATCTCCAAAAATATATTTTACATTCTGAAATATATTTCTGGAACTGCAAATACAGGAATGAGAGAAAAAGATTGTTCAAGGTTACTTTTGATATTGATTCATAGATAATAAATTGCAGAAAGAATTTTACCATTTATTTTTGGGCGTAACAATGGGATATGCACGCCACAGTAATCAAATTCATAGCCAAGTTAAATCCCGATCAAAATTGATACATGATACTATTTCAAATAACCATGTTGATACTTTGTTTCATCCTTTCAAATTTCATTCATTATTTCTTCCATTTGAAATCTGAAGCTGCCAACACAAGACAATTTCGAAAAGAATATATTTTTTCCCATAGATATACAACTTTTCATTCTAAATTTTTCCTCCAATATGATTGCAAATATGAGAATTCTATACAAATCAATCCTAAATTAATAATTTTAGCTCCAAAAATTTATCACGTAGATTGTATTATTGCAGTTCAAAAGTTTTGTATTTCAAACTTTGGTTTATACAAATTCTGTTATTTTCTTGGGACTATGCTTTTATTTTTCAAGTGGAAAAAATCTTTATAATATGAAAACAATCCAGACGTGACTTTTAGCAAAGAGATTTTACTATCTAATTTTAATATGATAATATTTAAAAGCTGGCATATTTTCAGTAAATTGAGACATGGCGACATGTATGATGAAAAATTCGTTCAAAACAATCCACAGGCAAACTGTTGGATCTAACGTCATCAAATATGGTACGTTATTACTTCTTGTTACTTGTTACAAGACATGTTACTTCTTAACTACTCAGTAAGAAAAAGCTTTATAAAATTTTAGTTAGAATGTTTATTAAAAATTAATCGAAGCCTTTTTATGTTTGACCTTTATTCGTTTTATAAAATTGGCCTTTATATTTTGCTATTCTGAGCATATTATACAAAAACCATTTTTGCATTCCTTTAAAATAAAAAAAAAATCTTTTTATGATACCAATTTTATTTTTTATAACCCCCCCCCCCCCATTTCGCCGATACATTTTTTGGAATATTTTGATTATATTTTGTAACAATACTTTACATTATTCAACTTACTTGATCTATACCTTCGCGCTTTGCGACGATATTAAACACATTATCTAAGCATGTTATATGATGTGTTTAATTCTATAAGATAGTCCATAAAATTGACAAAGATATGTCCAAATTTGACAAAGATATGCATAGGAAGATTATATAAACTATACTAGAGAAAGAAAAAATTTCAACATTTTTCAAAAATATCTTAAGAAAATATTGCAGCCCAAAAGCAATTTTTTACACATTCTTAAAATTAAAAAATATCTTGTCAATGATACCAATTAAAATGTTGTAAAATTTTGTCTAATTTTCATTGATTTTAAAGATATTTTTAAATGCATTTTACAATCATACTTTCATGGTTGTAATGGAATTCAAGGCAATTTCATTGTTGCTATAAAAATATACACCTGGAGTTTTCATTGATTATCAATTATCAAGGTAGGGAAATATGACTTATTATTTCAATATGATATATTTTTAATAAATTTTTAAAAATCTTACTGCACTTACAGTCAATTTTAGAACCAAACGATAAAAAAAATTCCCACAGTTTGAAACATTGCCATCCTTCCTTTATTATAATTAAATGTATAAAAACAAATTATTGCTGTTTTGATATTAGAAATTTTTTTCTTATTGTAGTACGCGCAAATTTTTTTATTGAAAATCCTCTGAAATAATACTTAAATCATGAAATATTTTATATGTTATGGCACACACAAAGCTTCAATGCTGAATGATTCTATTTTCTTTCTGTCTATATTTTTTATGAGCATGTTCGATTCCACAAACATTTTGTGAATTATTATAATTTTAGGCCATATGATAAAAAAATAGGTAGACGAATACCTCAATGAACAAAATGGCGTAAAGCTTCGAAAGTAATACGAGTTATATACGTGTCACAGTTCGATGCTTAAAAAATTATTTGCTTCAGAAGTCATTAAAATCAAATCATTTACAAAATTTTTAATTAAAACTTTTAGCAACCATCTATATCGGTGAAACCAGTTAGTCATTGGAGGTTTAAAAATAAAATAAAGAAAGATGGATGAAGTTTAAAGAATTATTATTTTACGATATGTCGATCAATTGGTTTGATTTTCTTTAATGTTGTCTTCAAATGTGAAATGGAATTTTATTATGACTGTTGAAATCTGAACTCTGCCATTTGAATTCGTACTTTACATTTTCCCCTTTTCTCCCTTTTGAAGGACATTGAATTATTTGTAATGTTTTGAAACCTAAATAAACATGTAATGCACAATCTTTGAAGTTTCCAAAGTTCCTGACATTACTTTTTTTTTGTTGAGGAATGACATTTTCGTTCATACTAAAAATTATCTCTTATCAAATGATTTCGCTATAATGAAGACTAACAACAGAAGGAAAACAGGCACAGACACAAAATCTATGAATAGATTTGTGCTATCATGAATCGACAGACAGAAAAAATCTACGAACAACGTGAAAGTATGGGGATAATAGTGATCGCATAAGCGATTTAGGCGCTCACTTCGTATAATGAGACCCTTCGGGGTGTGTCTAAAAATCTATTATGCGCACATTGCAGTGTTAGTCTACATACAAAAAAATGTTATTTAAAATCCTAGAATATAATCCTAGAATCCTAGCGTAATAAAATTTTAAAAAACTAAATAAAGAAAATTAAGAGCCAAAGATATCAGAATATGACTTTAAAAAACATAAAGAAAAATCAATACATAGACGAATACCTGGGGATATGTTTCCTAAATGAAAATCCTTTTGCAGAAATAAATACAAAATGTAAGAGTCTTGAGTGCTATATAACAAAATTTATAAAGACTTTTATGCTAAAAGCAAACTATTCTAAAATGACAAAAATTCTTTACAAAAAGAATAGTAAGATCAAGGATAATGCATCTAAGGAGATGTTGATTGGCAAAAAAGAAAACATTTAACAGCCTCATTAGATACAAAAAAGGTTTTTTTTTTCTTCTTCCTGTTTTACAAGTTTCAGGATCACAGTTTAGAATCGAATTATCAAAAAGGCAACTGCTTAAGAATTCCACATCTTTTTTCTGGAGGGGAAGGTTTGGGGTAGTTTTCCGTTTTTTTTTTTAAGGCAATTTAATTTTGTCTTTTCATTTATTTACGAGAGTAGCGTTCTAAAAACTAATCAAATTAGAAACAAATATCATTTAAATTTCAGAGCATTATTCTTAGTATTTTTTATGCATTTAAATTCGCTTGTATATCAGTGCGGCGACCTCCATTTTTTGGTTTCTGACAGCCTATCCTATAAATAAAAACTCTGTAAAATTTAATATTAAAATATTTAGAAAATGCTACATTTTTTTTGATTTTTTAAAAATGTTGTTTAGAATTAATTTTATAACTATATTTTTTTATATGCGGTATACTGAAATGGGCGGTATTTTTTGGCGATGACACTCAATTTAATGTTTATTTTTTTTCTTTTTGTCGTTATATTTTTTCGTAGATTAAATTCTATAAAAATATCTGATTTTGGAATATGGGTCAGGTAAAAGGTAGCCCTGAATTTACATCGTCTATAGGTCCCTAAAGAGTTTAATAGAGATCCTTACGATAGTGCTTTGTCTTGAAGAATTAAAGAGATGCTTGGTTTACATATACTTCAAATGACTCTGTATCGAGTGTAGTGTGATTGAATGTGTTAGCTCCCAACGTCCGATTTAGTTACATTTCACTTAGATGGTTTAATTGGCATCATTTCGATACTTCTATTTTGCTTTGTCTAATAAGCCAATATACATTCCTGAATAGGTTTCAATTGACTTACACCATCCATTACTTAGATTCTTGAAGGCATACAGTTATTATTTTCTTGTTGATTTATTTTTGCAGGGTTTCAAGAGGTTCGGAAGTAATCATTATTTTTTGATAGTTTACTACATTTAATATCTTTTAAAAATATTTATAAAAACATTTTTTTAAAAAATTGACGAGCGCTCACATCTATGCTTATAATTAAGTTACGTAAGGCTTTAATGAGACAAATGCATGGTAATTTCAGCAAAAACTGCTTTTAAAAATAAAATAAATTGCTTAATTTTAAGGCATCAATCATCTTTCCTCTTTTGATATAATATGACTGTTTTTAAAGATTCCATTCTCAGTGTTGAAGAGGAGTTGCCTCATTTCACAGTGCAAAGCACCTTTCCAAAAAACCGATAGAGTTTGAAAATAACGCCATCTAGTGAGTAATGTCTTAACTAATATATGGATATGAGTAACACGTTAACGCATGACACTGGGAAAGATTTTAGCTTAAAGAAACAAAGGCGATAACTCCATCTATTTAACTAGTAAGTGAATTTTAATTAAAAAAGTGATTTATAAAGTTAAAAGTGAAATATTGTTGATAAAATTAATAAAAAAAGAAATTCTTACTTCGACAAAGTTGGCATTGATGTAATCCGAGCCAGGGATGTCGAGATCTGAAGATAGCCGAACTCTTGTTTGATCGACTGAAAAAAAGAATACTAGCATTAGGAACTTGAGAAGAAACGGCATAAAAAAAGAGGTCTCCAGTAAATACTTGTAATGGGGATCCAGGAAAACATGAAAACATAATAACAGTCATAATCATGGAAGTATTAGTAAAATATTTTCATTTAATTATAACAATAATTAATTTCTTCTTTTAATTGCCTTTTTAATTTCTTCTTTCTTCTATTCGGCATATAGTTAATTTTATTTATTTAAATTTTAACATATATAAGAATATGCGTTAAAGAAATAATATCATTATAACAACTATAGTCAAATATAAAATAATTATACGTAACTTTAAATAATAAATTTATTTTCAGTTTTTTGCTATAATTACAATAATAACTGTGTTACAATAATAAGAAACACAGAGGAAAACAGATGATAAATATTGTTACAAAATTTTTCTATACAGCAAAATACCGTCGATCAATCGTAATGCATTTAATCTCTAATAGTTCAGCAACTTGCTTGCTTGCTAATCCTCTAGTCTTTTACTCGTCGGCGACTCCGACTCCTCTCACTCACGTCTTCTGACGATCCACACGACGACTTCTCACTATCCACACAACTTCTTCCGCTACACACGACACGACTTCGTAGCTTCTGAGCGCCCGTCTTTTATAGTTCCGGGAGGCGGGGCTAGAATCTTCTGACCAATCAGGGCGTATCTGGCTGCATCTCGGTTGTTAGTGGATGGATCTTGAAAGTTCTCGAACTTTCCGGTACTATCCATTTAGTCACCAAACTCGCCAAATTTATCGCCAAGCCGCCAAATGCTCGCCAAGTCTGTCGCCAAGCTCTAAGTTCATTGATCTCAGCACGTACAGGACCGATCGTACAACGGTCTTTCTTACGATGACTATTCGTGCCGGGTAGCAATATTATAGGTTCGTAACAATATATATTTTTTACTCTTCTTTTCCGTCATTCGCATTGCCCTGCTCTTCCTTGACATAATGCCATTTTAAATATTCAGTTCAATGCTAGTCAATTACAAGAAATCAACGATGAAAAATATATAGTGCTGAAAATAACCAATGTGACGTTTTCCGGTATAAAAAAACTGAACTATTTAATTTGAGAAATTTTAAATTCCAGCTCTTTTAAAAAATGTATATTACTAATACTGAACTTTAATGAGAAGCCTAACTTATTTGATCAATTTCTTTGATATATTTTTAATTTAAATGCTTATGATACTCATACAAATACAAATTTTATATGATTTATGACCAAAAATAATAAAATAAAAATAATAAATTATTAACTAATAATTATTAAATATTTTTATATTACATGATTCCAAGTCTTATATATGTTTGCAGTCATAAAATATATCTTTTTTATATTATGTACAATAATTATACGTACATTGGTTGGATTTTTCTGCTATATGCACAATATTGTAACAAATCATCTGGATTATTATCTGAAAATATTATTCGAAAGTATTTATTCAACTTATGACCAGTTAGTCAGAACGAAGGTCTTGATATACAGTAAAATCCTACTGAACCGAACTAGGATAACTGAAAACCGGGTTATTCGAAAATGTCAAATCCAAGAAATGCTTTTAATACTATCTGGGAAAATCCCACCAATTTTATGAAGCGTTTGAACTCACAAATTTTGAAGGCATGGAAAAAATAATTCTCGAATGCGAAGCCATGAAAGTTAGCTGTTAATTGCAGACGATTTGGAAGAAAATACAGACTAAGAAATGCAGTCAAATGTCAAGTTTCTCAAAGAGTTCGGAATAGAAGAGTGGATGATAGTGACAATTAACGATAGTTTTAGAGTTCTAGAGGTAAATCTCAGTTAAGAGTTTAGGTTTTTCAATAATCTACAGCAGTATTTAAATGCCTTGCTTTTTTTTAAACTTGAAAATTTAATGTGATCATTGTATCATATGTGCTGTTTACTGCATATTAATATTTTGTCATGGAAAGCAAGTAACACATAAACTAGAGATTATGTGTTATTTGAAATTATTTTAAGATTTGCTGAATTAAGCAGTGAGTCACCGTCAGCTAATTCTTCGAATGAAAAGATTGTATAAAATTATTGGTTGGAAACTCTGGAAGAGACGAAAAAAAAATAGTGAGTTCTTTTTGAATAGGTAATTCATATTGTTGTGGAGAACTCCAGATCTGTCCGGTGGGTGATCTTAATAAAGGATATCGACCTTTTGTTCTACAGAAAAATACGAAATATTGGTAACAAAACAAACGAAGGGTACGCAAAACATCACTCCAGAAATCAATAGCGCATAATTAGAAAATTGTTATCAAACAACTTCAGAGAGAATTCCTCGGGGATCAACAGTCCAAAGAGAACATTCACTCAACTGCTCGTCTCAATTGCACGCTTCTGATTTGATTAAATTTCATTTTTTATAGCTTCTGTGATAATGTATCAAATGTACTTAAGCAAACGCCGGAACACGAGTTCTAACGTAGTTATCGTCATCTTCTCGAATATCCTGTATCCTTTATTTTTATCGCCAAATCACCAATTGGTCTCTAAGTTTGTCGCCAAGGCTAGTTATCTTTGACCCGACAACCATTAAGCATCCGTTTGTTATCTGTAAAACTTTCTTTCTCGCTAGGAAACTAACGACCCATAGAAGCAACATTACGAATTCACAATATTTTGGTATAAACTATTAATAAATATATATTGATGCACCTATTGCAATCATAAAAAGTTACTTTTATAAAGAGTTTAAGTGTATTTTACAAAGAGAGTTTTGAACTTGTTTTATACTGAAAATATTTCAGAATTATATTCTGTAATTAAATACAAAATAGTAATACATGTTCATAACTTAATTTTTTTTCTTTCAAAATGGCTACAGTTCCTTTTGTTCGGCTAACAGAAATTGTAGTGTATGGCAATTTCCAAACAATTTCCGATCTTTAATTTTTTCATTAATCTCAATTTTTTTGAAAATTATAATTTTTTTCGTCCTCAAAATTTAGAGATAATTTATAATTTATTAAGCTAGGAAGTAAATTCTGTTTTTGTTATCTTTCATTCTTTATTCACGAAAAATCACCTGAAGAAAAAATGAATTTTTATTGCCTCAATAATCTTCCACAATAGAGATTTTTTTTTTTTGCAAAATTCCACTTCTTGATGGGATGTTGGAAATTCAAAATTCATCTAGTATTTTTTGTTGTTTCAGATTCTAATGCGAGTATCCATTTCAAGATTAAATGTTAATTTCACCGAACAGCCATTATGCGTTTGGGATTGGCGTGTAAGATTTGCCATTACGGTTCCAAATATCTCCATGTTAATACTATGGGGGAATTTGATCCTATCTGACCATTATTCTATTTCTTCCTATCTGACCATTATTTTCGATGACAAAGTTAGATCCAAAATAATTTGGCATAACTTCAAAATGGGACACCAACAAATAAATAATCATTCACAAATAAAAATCGAAGTGAATTTCATATGCTTGAATAACCAAAATGAAATCGAAAGATTTAGTTATATTGTGGCTAATAGTATTTAAGTTATATATTCTACAATTTTTGCGAAACAAATGAATCTATGAGGAATTTTTACTTTAATAATTACGGATGCCTTTTAGTTATTAAACACAACTATAGATGGCGCTGTGCACCCAACATCGCTGCCAGTTGTCCTTCAGACCGTACCACATACAATAATAATAATAATAAAAAAAGGCACTGAGTTACAGATTTTTTTCCCTCAGGGAATTATCGAAAGGCGAAAACATGTCTTAATGGCGTAACAAATCTTTTACGCAAGTTTCGTAAACTCAATCAATGAAATCCATTTACATAATTCATTAATTTGTGACCTTTTCGGTGTTTGGGGGAGTACATTTCCAGAATTACTGCGGCCACTAATCGGTTGTTTACAAGCCTCCTCCGAAACAGACAGAAACCGTCGCCTCTAATAGCCACTGGAAAAGGATGGAAATGTTGTGAGAAACTTCGAAATGATTTCGACCCAGTTGAATTTAAATGTGTTTAAAAAGGATTATTTTTCGATAAGCCGAAAGAAAATTGTTTTGAACTCTATTTATTATAAAAACTTCGACAGAATTGAGAATAAGTAAATATTTTGTTAAATAATTATATTTGAGGTTGATATTTAGCACCAAAATCATGGAATTTTTATGCATATTATAAAATTCCATTCTGGTTAAAAGACCCATGGATAAACTCATCTTCAGTTTTTACTAATTTTCATGTTTTCTGGAATTGCTTTTATAATTTTTGAATATCAAAGAGTAATTTTCAAAATATTGCTTTTAAATCTTTTGTAAACATAAAGTTTTTAATGCTTTGTTAAAATTGTAAAATAAGGTTTATATTTTTTAAGTTCAAAAATTAATAACTCGATGCCTTATCATATTTTTGGTTCAATTCCTTGCATAAGTTTTTGAACACTTTTCATTAAAAGAAAACTTTAAAATTACAAAGTAATTTAGTTGTGATGTTGGAAAAACAAATATAGCAATAGAATTTAAATAAAATAACGGATGATAATTTACAGAACTTGAAACAGTTAATTAGACAAGCTGATACAAGTTGTGAAATATCTGGAAGCATATTTCATCTTCGAATACGTTTTTTAATCAATTTATTTAAGTAAACAGAGTTTTTTTAGTTACTGCTTGTTTTGAAGCAGATTATTAAAAAATTATTTAAAAAATGGAAAGAAATCTTTTAAAAATTACTGTGGGTGATATTTTTTTTTTTGAATTATCCTGCCACGATTGTTGATGCTATTTCAATCGAATTAGGCAACAGATATTGCGTGCTTACAATTTCCTTGATAGAAGTACTCCATCTTTTAAATATTTTATTAAAATAGATAATTTTTCGAAATAGGTTTAGCTTGATTGAATTTAATAGCTTCATTAAAAATGTTTGATTTTCAAAAAATTTAGGAAAAAAAAAAAAAAAAAAAAAACTCAGCAACAATAACAAAAATCAGTTTCTGAAGCAAAAACCATTTTTTGAGTTTGTCATAAAAAATATTGATTCTAGTAGTAAAAAGTAGATTCCATATATATTTAAACTTTTTTTTGGATTTACGTTTTCTCTTTGCATTACACCCCATATGCATGAGTTAGAATAGAAAAACCGATGGTAAAAACATCTTTAATTAATATTTTTGTATATTTTCATTTCTATTGAAAATTTCCTTTGTTCTGCACTAAATGGTTACTAACTTTAAAAAAATTATTTTTCTAACTTTCTTAAGATTTAGTTGCTACCCATTTTTTAGTGTTTAAAAGGAAACTCATTTACTTTTTTTTGGACTTAAATCGTTGGTTATTAAGCGTAAACTCACATATACTGCTTAAATTATTTTGTTGCATCTGGCAAATTCATATGAATTTGAAAGCTTTCTTATTTGATTGTTCTAAATGTATTATTCTCTCACTCGGAGAATCAAGAGTCTATGGTTTAGTCATTATATTAGCGAGTTCTCGTATCTCTTAAAAGTATAGCATCGGTGCACGGTTAATTTTATTCAGTTCATACTGAACGTACCTCCTTCAGGTGGGGATGGATTGGTGACGGGTTTTTAGGACTCCGTCACTTGGTAAGCGAGTTCTCGTATCTCTTAAAAGTATAGCAACGGTGGACACTTAAATGTTTTCATTTCAAACTGAACATATTTCCTTCAGCAGGGGATGCATCGGTGACGGTTGGTAGGATTCCGTCCTCAATATCTGTGCAACTAGCAGAAGCCCAGTACTCGATTCACCCAAGATGCTTGAGTGATATCTTATTTGTGATATATAATCTTTCCCGGAGAACACCACAAATATAGAAATAAGAAGGTACAAAATAATTAAGTAGGTGGCCTCTTCCCTGGAGAAAGCAGAAATGGTGATGTTTCTTGGTTAACATGTCCGTCATCAGTGATGGAACATATGTCTGTTTGAGGAGTTGTTAGGTGTGCCACTCGTAATAGAGATTTTTATGCGTCGGTTGCATATTTTGAATTCACTTGTCATGTCATATTTGGTTTGTTCAAAGAAATTTAATAACTTTCCTAAGTATGTTTTTTGTATTTGTTAGATGCGAAATTTTCTACAATATTTTTTGTTTAAGTTCACTTTGAGGGAAAAACGTTATAAGAATAAAAACTTAGATCGAGGCCAAATTAGGGTAAATAGTCGTTCATAATATAAATAATTATTCATTTCATAAATAATAATTAATTTCTTAGCTTCAAAGAAATAAAAACCAAAAGTAAAATATTCGAAATGAAATAAGTAAACAAATATAATCGAAAAATAAAATGGATTTTAACGTTTTTAAAGTTTGCTATCACTCAGTGAGACACTCTTGGTGCAAAATGTAGTTTTCTTTACTTTTTGGGAACTTTATTATTGCTGAAAAGTATCTGATATATATATTATAAGTCTTATATTATCCTTATGTTTTGAAATCTAGTTCAAGATATGGTTTTGTAAATTGCGATAAGTTCATGCAATTTTTTTTTCCGTCATTCCATTATAAGGATCAAGAGGTAGAAAACAAAATATGCCTTAGATTCCAGATTTAACCTTACAGATTCCTTGGAGCTTGGAGGAGTCTAGTGAAACGTGCGAGAACACGCTCACTCTTGAACAGCGAAAATTACTTGTCTTCAAAACATCGACAAACTTTGTTTGAACGATTCACGAACAGTAACGACTAATCTAAAACCACGTCTATACTTGCGAATCGTTGCTCGAGAGCAATTCATTCTACTCAAAGATGCAAGCTAGCTTTAATAGAGTCAGACAGAATCGAATTAGTATTTTAGCATAGATGTAAGAAAAAAAAACATGCTTTTCCTCTTTCCACTTTTCTATCTAGCGAGAAGAAAAAAAGGTTTAATATTTTCGCATCACATTCATGAAATATTTATTGTGTTAATATCGCCAATCTCTTTTTCCGACAGACTTTATTTGTCTGATGTCAGAGTCACACGATGGCGGACAGTCTTGAAAGGCTATTATATTCACAGACAGCAATTGGACACCGGAAGGAAATCCGCCTAAGGAACAGAGATGGGAAAGGGGAGGAAGAAAAACGGTTAATACGTTTTCGCTGATACATGGCTGAATCGAAGAATAATGTTTCCTCCGACAAAAAAAGAGACTTCTTGTAAATACTTTGTTTCATTTAATTACATTTATTTTCTGCTCGGAAACAACATGAGGGATATTTTGGGATGAATATCTTAATTTTGAACCATGGTCAGATAACGAAGACGACTCCTGAGGCAGCATTCCTTTTTCAGACTTCCGAGTCATACTAACAGGAAAGGGAAGGAATGAATTAAAAGGTTTAACGTGCACAAAGTTCGCTTATATGAAGGCTTTTCTGGTTCGAAACCGAAGAGCACCCACAAGTGTAAGGATTCAAAGATAGACATTTTCTTTCCAATAGTTAGCAGTACAATAGATATCTATTATACTAAAATTCGATTTCATGCGCTTTTCATTTATTTCCTCTGGTGCTTTTTACCAATAACACATCTTGTTTAGCTACTTGCTTGCCAATAGTTACCTTTTGTATTCTCTAACTCAATTTTGCGTGAAAAAATAAAGATGGCTAAACAAAATGGAGGACGAGTTAGCCTTCGTTGCAGCCACTTGCAATTCAATGTGATAACACATGAGAGAGATATAAATATACAATATGAGGTTATCATTATCACCAATGAAATACTTTGTGTATGATCTGACGACTGATATATTTTAATATCAGTTTAATAAAAAGCGACTGATATATTTTAATAGAGTTCTGAGCATTAATTAATGATACTGTGCGTAACTGAACGCTAGTTTTGCAACGAAAATTGCTCAGTTTCTTGGAGCTTTTCTTAAGACACGCAAAAAGGCGTATGACGTCCTCTACTGATGCGGAAGTATTCATAGCCTGCTAAGTACTCTTCACTAGCAAATAGATTATCTATTAATCTATTTGCGTGTACGTGACCACAATAACTCAATCAGCGGGAATGGTTACTCTGAGATATTTACGCATACTCTGAGATAAATGTACTTGTATATTATTAAGGGCTTGCTATTAGCAACTGATACTTACAAAAGAGCCAATTAGTGGGAAATTTTTAGTGATTAGTCGTTGAGATATGGTTAATACAAAACCATTAGAAGACCAAAAGTATCAGAAATCGAATATGTATTTTGGACACCATTTTTACCCAACAACTGAAGCCAAAATTCGACACAGAACTACAGTTACACAAAATCCTCCAGTTAATTCTGTTTTTGAACTATCACATTTACATGTTTGTGAAAGTGTAGACGGATAGACAGTTAACCTTTCTACAGATGTGTTTTAAGATCTGATAAGGATCTAATCTTATATTCAGAGGATAAACCCTGTGTACCAAATTTTATCTAAGTGCGTTCTCTAATTTTATATTCTCTGAAACAACTCGAACAGACAGATTTTCTGAGAATGGATTTCTTTCAAAATCCGTTAGGAATCTAGAAATTTGCTGTTAGTTCATATAATATATTTCGTCCTCCTATCTTGAAGCATTTTCGTGTTACCAGGTTCATAGATAGACAGACATAATTCCAAAAACGTATTACTTAGAGAGGTCTATCGTGCATACCGCAAAATTCTAGCGTTCGAATTTTTTAAGTATTGCAATATTTTCTCTTTGTATATAATTTGTATACGACAAAGAGAAAAAACGGAACGATTTAAGTAATGAAATTCGTTGTGTTGTCTTGTCATCAAACAGTCGGCCACGGTAACCTGGTGGTAAAGTCCCGGCTTCGGAATCGAAGGGTTTCATGTTCGAGACCCGATTCCATTGAAGAAACGTCTGTAAGCGCCTCTGGTGCATGTTAAATCCGTCGGGGGCAAAAGTGCTCCCACTGGTGAGGTGTTGAAGTTTTGTGTGAAGGCGTGGAAGCCAGCTGAAGTGTCATTTGACTGCGGTTCAAAATTACCTGAATTACCCATCCATCCCAAAATAGCCCTAATTTTGCTTTAAAACGGGACGTTAATATAAATAAACTATAGATCTATATTCAATTTTGGCTCTAATCGGTCGTCCTAAAATACAGTTTTCTTCACTATGCGATAAACTAGATTCCAGAACAACACCACTAATTAATTTCTAATTTGATTAATTAACTGAATTTATTCCACCATTACTCTTTTACCATTATCAATATCTTAACAACTGTTTTTATTCAAAGTAAGGTTCAGATATTTACTCATGTACTTTTCTTTAAGCAGGACTTTAGAGTTTTGTTCTAGAGCAGCATGTATGGAAAAGAAAAAGATAAAAGAAAAGCATAAATTTACGCAGCTGGAAATAGCTTCTTCCACATCCGATTGGAGTAAAAACATATATTAAAAATGCAACACGCACTTAATGAGTCTGGTTACTGCAATAATAAGAATCGTTGTATGCGTTGTTTAGATAATGTTTCTTTTGTTGCTCAAATTAAATATTCGGACTCTGCACTATTTCATTGAATTAATTTCTTGAGCTGCAATTATTCTAAGTGTACTGTAGAATAAAGCAATCTTTCTACGTTTTCGGAACATTTTTCAGATAAAAATTTTTAAAGAATCCTTGTTTTAGTACCAAAAAATGAAAGGGCAATTGTAACTTGTGTACATGGGTTTATTAATTTATTATTTTATATCTTTTAAATTTAGCAACATGCATGTGTAATTACAAATTTTCAGAACGAAATTCTTATAAATTAAAATAAGTAATAATTTAAAAAAAAACTAAAATGGATTTACTATCGAATTATCCTGTATCTGCCATTAAGCAAAATAATAATGATAACAATAAATTCAAAGGAATTAAATTAGATAGAATTATTTTAAAAACTTAATCTAAAATGTTTAAAATATAAGTGATTTTTAGAATTATTTCTTAATATTAGTAGCTAATAACCTGAATGTCCGGAAAATATTGATAGTATCAGTATTTTCGTAACTCTGAGTTCATTTGCGTGATCAACTTGATGTCGAGATTGATAGTTGAAGAAGCTCTTTTCTGAACATTTGATTTCTTCACGAATAAAGCCATCATCATATTGCTGCAGTTTTTGCGTAATTTCTTTGTAATGATGATATTAGTTGTAAGTATTGTATGAAGCTATTATTTAAATTCTACTTCTTCCATAAATGATTATTTCATATTTTTAATGAATTGCGATTTAATGTTAATCAATTACTGAAATTTATTCAATCAGTCTTCTGTTATAATAGCTTTATAAAAATGTAGATGAAATGTTTTGTTCATGTAGAAAGCAAATTTAATTGAAATACTCAACCAGGTAACATTCAATGTCGTATAAAAAGTTGGACCTACTTGATAACCAAATTTTGATAGTACATTGTTGGTAACGTTTGGCGAATTCCGAGAACTTACTGGCTTATTTTGGCGATGTGCCCTTTACTGAAGATCAACGAAAGAATATAAATTATCGTACTGTGGAATTTTTAAAGATAAATGTCGAAGTTTTTTCCTGCTCACAATTTGCAATTGAAAAAGAAAGAAGTTCAAGGAACACGATATATATTTACAAAGAATAAAGAAAAATCGCTTTTGAATTCCTTTTTATCAATATGAGACTAAGTCAGTAGTTGCAACTAACAGGATATTTTTGTGATGAAAGTAAGGAGTTATTTCAATTTTCTTTTAAAATTGCTTAATTTACAGATAGAACTTGAATGTTTTTGCTGATGTTTAAATAACTGATGTGTCAACTAAATTATACTTTTAAGGAAATTCCTTTTAGGAACTCTGCTTATTATAATGTCTTTTATAACATAACTCCCAGAAAATTTCTAAATATTCTCTCCTATCAGGGCTCTTGGAACTCAAAATCATTGTGCTTACTTTTATCGTGTCCTAGTAACTAATTTCTAAGTGGTATAAATTGTGATTTCTAATATTCTTATGCCAGAAAAGCGTTAGAAAAAATACCCAGAACAGATATTGATACTTTTATTTTCGGTGCTGTAAATGTTCTATTCCGTAGAGTCGAATAATAAATTTTTTGAACAAACAAAATCGACGTTTATTGTTCAAAAGATGACCTTATCTCGAGTTGACACAAGTTTAGAAAATAGCAACAAAACAAACGTATGTTCTGCGTGTTTTGTTCTTAGTATTATTGCGCTCAAGGTGTCTTTTTAAACTGAATAAAAGACGCTCAACAATTTTCTAAGTCACTTTTTGTGAATCATTTTTGTGATAGGAACGTTAACTCTTTTGCTTGTCTCCAGGTGGCACTGAAACAGATCATATCATGATTTCTTTACTATACCTATATATAACGTTTGTGGTAGTTGTTGTCGTCACTCATAATCTAATGTGAGGGTAAAAGGAATTTTTTGGACACTTGTAATATATATATATATATACACAAAACATAAAAGCAGTTCGTCCAGCTTTTACAGAGAAATTCTTAAAAACATATAAATTAGAAAGTATTCGAATACTTTTGATCATATAATGCATATGCGTATAATACTTTGCACATGTTATTTTACGATTTCGTTATAGAAAATTTGAATGGAGGAGGGTGAAAAGCACAGTCAAGTTCGTAGATAGGTCAAGCAACTGGAAAGGTTTGGTTAGATAGGTAAGGTTTGAAATTTTCTTTTCCCTAAGTTTTTTTAATAATGCAGATAGGTTATCTAAATTAGGTAAATAATTGACACATCGCTGTGAAAAATCCTTTTGAAAAACTTTTTTTTTCCACATTTGCCACTTGTTCGAAGCTAAGAATTGATATCTATACTCGTAGCTAAAAACATCGCGACATATGTCAAAGCTTTGAATATTACTTTACTTTGTACATAGCCTACTGAAAATGGACTTCAGATAGATTCGTGGCTTCAAGATCAGAAATTGTATTTCTGCCATTCGTTTCAACGGAAGAGATGTCTTTCATGCGAGTAGTATACCTATACTTAATCTAGAGAAAGAAGTTTATCTTCTTGCTTCGACATACTAACCGGATTTATTTAAAAATTTAAAATAATTACATTCCTTTATGACAACAATATCTATTCTTTTTTGTTAGCTTCTCATTATTTAATCTTTGTTGGAATTCCTTATTTAACCGTGATATCATGTAGCACTTTTGCGTAAGCTCAATGGTAACATCAGGAAAAAAATCCCATTATCCCACAGAAACAGAAGCGAGTTTCAGTTTTGGTTCAGGAAATGTGTAAGAAGGGATCCAAAGATTGTTGTATGCTATATAAATAATTCGTGCACGTAAAAGAAATATGTAAATATTTGTAAATAATTATCTGTGCCTGTGTCCTCGTCTAGCAAATAAAAGAGATGATAAAAATGACAATCCTTGGAATAATGATTTTGATGTTTATATGAACTAATTCATATTGGAATACCCCGATTCTTCTCATTTAGAAGTTCCCGGAGAGACAGATAAGTGAATTTTCTCTTACATTTCGATATATTTGAATTTGCGGTCTAGGAATCCCAAAATTCTTATTTCCTTTCCAAGTTGTTCATTTTTATAAAGATGGATCAAATTTACTCGTCAAAGCAATATGAATGGCCCTTCCGAGTATAAATTACTGAATTCAACATGAGAGAGATTGTAGGGTATTGAAGCTGTCTGTTTATGAATATTAGTCATTGGTACACACGGAACGGAAGAGAAAACATCGGCTAATTCATGACAAAATGGTACCAAATGAATTGCCTATTGCTTACGCTTTCGTGGGAACAAATATACATGCATATTAGAATATAGTTTTTGCAAATTTTATTTAACATCTTAAAAGTAAATTAAATTAAATCTGAATAGATCAAAAATGAATTCGATTACAAATTTCGAATTATTTATCGAGCAAGACTGAATATTAGTTTAATTTTCAACTTCGGAATATAGTATTTTCTCATAACACATAATGCTGATGTTTTTAAATTTGAATGTTCTCATTTTCAAGTTTATCAGAAAATGCCATAAATAAATATTGAATAATATAGGAGCAAATCTAGAAACTCCTATTTTATATCTTACGACTTTTAGCATAGTAAGAATTCTTCATACTTGACTAACAACAAATGAAACTATCATCAGTTTATTTGCTTCTTTCACAAATGCAAACACATATGGGTTGTAATCAAAAACTTAAGACGCACTTATTACGAAAAGAGAAATAAGCTTCCAAGTCAAACATTCCATAAAATACAATAAAAAAAGTAATTTTGTTTTGAGAATACAGTCTTATTTAAACAGTCATTTGAAAGACTATATTTTTTTGTACAAAAGAACTAACAGACATTTTTTCTTTCGAAACCAGTATATTTACAGCATTTGGTAATTAGCGACAGCAAACTAATATAGAAGAATACATCGTAAGCCTTTTTTAAATTTTTAGCTCACCCCCTTTATCAACAACGGTAGTAAAAAAAGGGCCGAAGACTTTGTTCTTTTTCGAAAATCCCGATCTAATCTAGTTTACTCGACAGATCAGAAGTGCCTTGTAAATTTGTCGAGCATCGAGAGCTTTACAACGACAACAAATCAAAATCAAAAATGAAATTGACTCCCTTGCACGGATAAGGTCTTTGAAAAGCGGCTATAAAAAAACACAAAACAAACAAATACTACAAGACAGCCTTTAAGAAAATTAAGCGGGATGTCGTATCAGGCTAATTACCGAGTCTTTTACAACGAATCTTTTTTGTTCTTTTTTTTTTTGTGTGCCTTGACTCTCATTTATTGGGTTACTTTTTTCCCCCGCCGAAACCGATGCAGCCGATCACTGGATGCGACCGTTAACGCTTGGCTTCTCAACTCAAGCCATGGATGGATTGACGGAGCTTCCACTGGTTTGTCATTCTTATCCATCATCGTACGAGAGGAATGAATAAATAATAAAAATAAAGCTCCAAGGAACCATTTTCTTTCTTTCGTTTTTTGGGTGAAAATGACACTTGACGTATGTTCTTGGCTTTCTTGTTAAGCCTAACGTTAAGAACAAGCGACTAAAATTGCCAGATCTATTTCTTGGTTCTTCTAGCACCGATTTCTTGAGGTTTTTGGCGTCGGTGAGAGGTTAAATTTTTCTGCTGTTTCAGGTCATTACATGTCATTTTTTTATATCCTGTCGAGATTTAGTCAGCAGAAATGAAAAAAAGCCACTTTGCTCTAAGTATTCTTTATTTTATGGAAAAATAACATGCAATTCCGCCTGAATAAGTTTATCACACTAAGTAAATATAATTAATGTTTTTTCGAAAAATGCTCCAATATTTGACCCAACTGAAGAAGAATAATTCAACGTCAAATCTTTCAAGAGTATTAGATTTTTTATTATTTTCTTTTAAAGTTTTCAATGTAATATAGTCAGGCCAGTATATATACACCAAGTATAAACAAAAAGAATAGAGAGGGCGTTTTTTTAAAACTGCGTCATTTGATCTGAAATTTAGGAAAAAAAAAGGTATAAAAATATCTTTGGGAAATTAGATAATTTAAAATCATTTCAATCATACTGTTTCTTGTGTGACATATTGATGTAAATCAAAATCAAAATTATTCTCATTTTAATTCTCAATTTTGTAATATCAATATATAAACCAATTAAGTTATATAAGTGAATTATCAAGAAGCGATTACGTTAGTTGAAATTCTACCGTGTCATTTAAGAACTTATATTTATATCTGCAATCCTTAAGGCATACATGCAATTTTCATACCATTCTATAATGAAAATAAAAATTTAAGAATAAAGTAAATTCCTTACATGCTTTTATTTCGGGATACCTGTTCTTGCAGATGTTGTCAATGGAGTCTGATGCTGTAGTCGTCCTGTCACGAAACACATCAGGAAGGGCCTGGAAGATGATGAATAACGAATAAGAAATCTACAGTTGATATTTTTTAACATTATTAATTTGGAGGAATATTTAAAAAAAATCTAAGATCTTTAGAAACAATAATTACTTTGAATATTTTTTGGAATTAAATATAATTTCATGGTATCATTAATAATATGTACTTTTTCCAAGTTCGATGATTGAATAAATATAAAGAAAATATTTTCTGTGATGCAAGTAGAAAATGCAAGGTAGTGGAACAATCTAAACCATTTATGTGGCGTCACGAGAATAAATGTAAGTTTTCAATTGCATCAGACGATATTTTGTTCCATTGTTTGGTCTTTTTAAGCACACGGAAATCAAATGTGTCACTTAAATACAGTTGGAAATCGAACTGTCTTGGATTATTAAAAAACTTCTTTACAAACAAATAGACTTTAAAAAAAATTAACGGCATGATAAGGCTTTTTCTTTTATAAGTTTAAGTTAGATCAGGCCTTATATATAAAAATAAAAACGGGTTTTCATAAATGTAATAAAACTCCTATTTTCTTTCGAACTTCTAAGAATTACTTCTACGTGTTGAAGGAAATCCAGCGGTTTCGAGAATTAATTCTACGGTGAGGAAAAACCAATCCAGACTTTCTCGCATACTCTCTATTAGACTATATTAGAGATGCCATTTTAGAGAACGCCTTGCGTGGTATTGGCATAAAATAGTTACGAAATATCAAGCATTGATGTGAATTTCGCATTTTAAGTTAATCTATTGTATGATCCTGGCGATATTTTTGCGATTAATCTATGGCATGCAGTTAATAGTAACCGAAAACCGAATTCATGTTCTAGATGGGTTTTTTCCAATCAATCGAAACAAAATTGATATAAAGTGATTTTACGACTGTTTATGTAGTTATAAAATCACGTACCAAATTTGATATATTTAAGTCATTGCGTTTTTAAGCAATCGCGTTTACATGTTTCTGAAAGTACAGACCACTTGAAGTTTTCGCATTGAATTTGGCTCAAAATTTGATAGGGGTCTATACTATAGATGTTAAATCTGTGTACCGATTATTATCTATCTAGCTCTTTCTGTTTTGTAGGGATCGTATTAACATATTCGAGCAGTTGGACAGACATACTTGCATAGGTTGGATTTGCACAAAATATGATAAAAATCTACAAATTTAATGTAAAGACCGTATACCAAATTTCATCCGTCAAGCTCAATCATCTTTGACCCAAGCAAACAGTCGGACATTTTTTTTATAAATGTGTTTTTCGAAGTCAAGAAGGTATAAATCATGGAAATTCCCCAAGGTCTGGAATCCGAATTTTCGTGACAGTTGCAACACTTTTTTTATATATCTTATAGAGGAAGTAAAAAAATCTGACAAAATTAAACATGATTTTCTCAAAGCATTAAAAATTTGTTAAATGCAGAATTATAAAAGTGTGTTGCAAAAAAGAGAAACTTGTTTTCTATTCCTTTCAAGATGATCTTTTTTTTTTGTTTTTTAGAAGAACCGAGAAGATAATTATTGTTGAGTTGTTATATAGTACCATTTATGCGCTCACTATAACTTTTCTATAAAAAAAATTCAATGTGCACATCAATTTATTGGCAACAATTCTTTGTATTTAGTTTATCGTATAGTTAAAAAATTGTTCTTGATAATTAATTAAGGTAAAACTAATGATATCCGCATAATTATCTGTTCGACGAAATAATTATTTAGCCAGTTTGATAGGATAGAGATAATCAATAATAGCTTCGAAGAATGTTTCGCACAGTGTAAATCTCTCAAGTAGTGCCATTTTTTTTAAACGTTAATGCTTTCTTTTATACATTATTTTTTATTTATCGAGATAATGATCTTTGAAAGTTAGATGAAGCCAAAATAAAAGGGATAAACAACAGTTTATAAATTAACTGCATCGAAAATAGATAACCATTTAACATATCAGCGTTCTTATTAAGTGATAAAAAAATAAGGGTAGTACTTCTACCAGATGCGTCAGCAACTTCTGAAATGGTATTTAAATATATATGGAAAGTTGATAATTTAATAGATCCGATGAATGACTTTTGACATTTTTCATGCTGTATTTTCTGTAATAACAACAAATTTGTTTCAAAAAGATATACAATTGCAGGAAACAGTTATTCGAATTTATCTGTGGTATAAAACAGTAATTGTATTCTTAAGAATAATAGAATGTCTCCTTTAATAAGCCACTCAGCTGAGCTATTAATTTACATTCAGCCAGTTATGAAATTGCAGTGAATCACACATGAACTGAAAGAAGATTGCGCATGCGCTGTGCAAGTTTTTAGCTTAGTTTAGCTATATTAACGCCCCGTTTTTAAAAGCAACATAAGGGCTCATTTGGGAAGGATCTCATAATTTTGAACCGTGGTCAGATGAAGAGGACGACACCTCAGCAGGCACGCCCCCTCCAAACTTCCACATCATACTAGTTTGAGGACGTTTGACCTCGACTTATTTAACGTGCACCAAACAAGCTTATAAGAAAGTTCTTCGGTGGAATCGGGACTCGAACATGAAACCTTCCAATTCCGAAGCCAAGACCATATCAAGTTCTTGTCTCGATGGGGCAAGTACTGACCACTGTACAGTTTCTGCGCATACGGGGTACTACTGGATGGTTTGTAACTGACTGAGTGTAAATCCACCTCAAACATAAATTTGACCATTCTTTTGTTTAGAATGTTTGTTAATTACATCAAGACAGTTCCTCTAATTTAAAGAACAGAAGAGAAAATATTAATTATTAACTGTTTCCAAAGAAAATGTATCTTATTTGCTTAAAATATCCTTTTAAAAATTCAGAGCAAATAATAGATTTTAAACCTTCATAACAGAAAAGAATAAGATAATAAAAATGGAACATTTCAAGACGATGTAGGGATGCATATAACAGAGTGGAGAGAGCTTTTAATTCTCTCCACTAAATTTTGAAATAGAACAATACAATATATTTTAATTGAAACGATATCTAAACTTTAAAGTTGCTTTTGCTTTTAAGAAAATATATATGATTTATCATACTATAATCGCAAATACTTTTAGGTTCTTTTGTATTAGAATTTTAGAGATTGATAATAAATTATGGAATCAAAGAACCAATTTTTAAGCATTGTTCTTTTCACCTTAGAAAAGTTTCCATTTTTGAAAATAATAATTTCCTCTTTTCTGTCTTAAAATTATTTCTTTTTAGCCATTTACAAACACAATTACTTCATTTCGTCAGTGTTAGAGATATGACAAAACGCGGAAATGTAAATATTTCGTAAATTAATCACCGTTCAAACTACAGAAGATGTCTTTTGTGTCAAATAAAAAAAGAAATTATCGGAGAAATCTCGAATTCATTTTGAAATTATTTGTTTAATGATGACTTTTTTCCCCCTCGGCCCCGAAGCGACGACGAATAATTATCTTTGTCGTTACGCATAAAACAAGAAATAAATAAATAAAGTTCAGGAGAACGGCAGCACTTACCTCGAATTCACTGCGAAACAAAAGATCGGTGTCAAGATGTTTTTCTGCATATACTGCAGGAAGCTCTTCTGCAGCTATGGGCCCGAAATAAGGAAGTTTCGACAAGTGACTACCTGTAAAGGCAATTCCATACTTTAGAGTTTTCGATAAAGACAACAGGTTTCTAAAAAAGATTATCCGTGCTTAATTTTTTAATATTCTTAACACTAAATAAACAAATCTTAATTTTTTTTCTATCTTCTTATTCTATCATTCTTTTGAATTCACAACCCTCCCTCCCAATTTGACATCCACATCTCTGTAAAGAAAGAGAAACAATCTTTTCATTGAAAAAGTAATTTTTTTTCTTTAGCTATAAATATTTCTTTGATGGCAGCAACTTGTAAGAGACGATTTTCAATACAGTATTTAAAAATATGAGAAATGTGAAGGATTATAAAAAAAACGATTTAAATTAAAAAAAAAGTTTTGTAGAAACAAATAAAGGTTTCAAATGCTTTCAATTCGGTTCAAGAGTTTTGAATATTCCTTTTTTTCATTGAATAAGAATCCGATGTTAACAAGTGAGCATTCAAAATTTCGCAATTATATTTCAACCTTTCGCTTCAAAGATAAAAAGGAACTGCTTCAGTAAAAATGATTACTGGTTTAACTTTCTACGAAGTTCTTCAGTACCTTTTCAATCCCTAATTTAAAAATCACATTAAAGCAATATTTTTACGCAATTCCTCTTAGAAATTGTAGAAAAAGTTAGAGTTGTATTGAATTATTGATATATTAAACGAAGGAAAAAATTGCATGCATTATAAAAAAATAATTGAAAAAGGAATGAACTTACTGCAATTAGTTTATTTAGTAGATTAAAGAGAAAATTGAGGAAGGTACATAGTGTAAATAGACATTTTTTGCGGTTACAGTGCTTTTTTGCGAGCAGCTGAATACTTTAAAATTGCCTTTTGCTGGGCAGAAAATGTGTATTCCAGGACCACTGACAATATGTTTGACATTGGATTTCATAAAGCGAATGTCATTGCATTAGTTGTTCCTAATAAAATGTTTGACTTATTATAATATTTTATGAATGTTTCAACAATATCACTCTTTTATAATTCCAAATCAACTGAAAGTTTGAATGCCTAGTTTTACCGATGGGAAACTTAATATTGTCTTATAAAGCCTGAAACCATTTTGACTACTAACAGTTGGAAGAACACATGAGATACCAACGAAAATCTATCAGTGAAATGCCCAAATCAAGTTTGAACAAAATACCAAAGTTATAGATAAATTATATAACCAAAAATAGTTTTAGAGGGAGTTTTTTAATATTTTGTCAATTGATCATTCGCTGCGTTAAATAGAAATTAATTGTTAATTTTGTAATAATTATTTTAAACAATTTAAAATATAAATTTAAAGAAAAGGAATAACAATACAGATTATAGATAAAAAGCTAAGTTTCTTAGCACAGAAATCGAGTTTATTTCTAATTGTCGAATGGCAGCAGTCAAATATAAACAAAATAGCATATGAATTTCAGACTGCTTCATTCATTGAACATTTTTACAGCTGTACAGAATCAAATGCTTCATTGATCTAATTAATGGAGCTACAAATTATTAGAAGTGTTCTGCCTATAGTTCACCATGTCACCAAAGAGGACATTCAGTCAGGTTAAAGAAGATATAAAAGAAATAAAATAAGAGGCTTCAAACAAAGTTTTATGAAGCGAAAAATTAGGCTTAACCATTGCAAGATAATAATTGTGGTAAGACTTAAGATTAATGTGCGGTTTTTTTCCATTCTCGACAAAATCGTGCCAATCGTCCAAAAACTTTCTACAGGTCTGCAAATTGGAATATATACAAGAAATGCTCATGAACAGCATTTAAAGTTGCAATAAATCTTCACGTTTATATTTGGCGAGAAATCGCTCCAAAAATGTTCAGTATTTTTGCTCGTATATTAATCTTAAGTCCAGCCGTAATTTTTATGATTTGCCTACTGAAATTTATATTAATATCACTTTAAATGCTTTTTTTGTATTATCTTAAAAATTAAAAAGTTACCTTTTTAATTATATAAATTTAATTTTTGTGCAATTTTTCATTCAACTTTAATAATATTTTTTAATTCAATTTTATACACTATTCGAAACAATGTTTTAAAATGATATGATGTTATTCAAACTCTGCATCAAAACATTCAAGCACGTGCTTTTGCAAATTATTAAATCATTAGTAGGATTACCACTTCCGCTTTCGTAATATTGTTGCGAAAATTCCGGGGTTCGTTTGGATAGTGGGGGTTGTATGGTGTGGAGAACACTCAATCACCAGGCGGCAGTAGAAAATAAACAATGACGTTTATTTATACGAAGACACACAGGACAGCACAAAGACGACAACTATATACAGCACAGAAGACGATTATCTTCAGCCGAGACATGCAGCATACAACAGTATACACAGCAGCTCTACTCCGTCACTGCTTCGCTAGTCCCTGGAAGACGAGTTCTTCACCGTCGCTTCCGACTACTCTTCGACTCCACTGGTTCGCAATCCAATTCACCACTGGTTCACCCTACTCTGCTCTGGCGCTTCCGACTTCTTCTCAATTCACCACCGCCCGGCAGCTGCGGGTGCTTCCTTTTATAGGTCTCAGGGGGTGGGGCTAGAAGCCCCTCAAACAATCAGGGACGTTCGAGGCGTATCTCCGTTCCTACTGGACGGATCGGGAAAATTCTCGATGTTTCGGGTATAATCTATTTTGGCGCCAAAGTCGCCAAATTCGTCGCCAAGTCGCCAAATGGTCGTCAAGTTTGTCGCCAAGCTCTGGGATCTCCTATGGAACCCACTATGCTGGGAAGCCGCATCAAGGATTCGTAACAATATATACACTTTGTAATTTGCAGTGCACTATTTTAACAGAATTCATTCATTTTAGTCGTATTAAATTACAAGGTGAAGTGTTTATTTCAAAAAGATGCATGTCATATTAATACTTAACAACCTTAAAACGCAATAACCTTGGCGAACCAGCTGGCTGTAAAAGACGGCTAGTTTCTAATAAGTAACGATAATATATGCAAGCAATACCCAAACTTAGCCAGAGGCCATGCGGGAAACTTTGATGGGGCAGCCCACCTTGCAACCATGAGCAACCCCACCTAGCACGAAGGAACAAACGACACTTGATGACATTGGACATTTACAAACAACAAAGAGCTCAAGCATATTGGTACAGAAAATAGAATAAAAAAAACATTATATTTCACATTACATATTAAATTGTGAAACATTGAAAATACATGAAATGTACATTATCTTTTTTACATTAGTTAAGTAACAATCATATAAATAATTTATTAATTGGAAAATAAAAGAAAATAAATCTGTTAAATTGTTGATTTAAGGGCAATTTAGAACTTTGCATGAAGTAAGCAACAAACATTTTGAATTAATAGAAACAAATTCTTCAAAATGTATACAACACCATTTTTTTTAGTTTTATATGTTTTTGAAGTATTGCAATACAATGTAATGCTTCAAAAACACATCTGTCATCAGCATTATAAGATACTGAGTTATGAGACTAAAAAAATTCTACCAACAGTAGCTTAATTAATAACTTTTCTTAGAATCTAACACAAAATAGCATTTGAGTTCTAACTGAAACAAATAAGATTGCAGTTTAAATATTTAACAAGGCGCGCCATTCCCTTTGGAATGAAGAACATTGCTTTATTCGCAAAAGAACTTTACTGAAATCTTCAGTAACATCCAAGAAATGAAACGTCTCCTCTTTTTTTAAGCCGAGAAATATCTTATTCTTTGAAGTGGAGGGACTTTAATACCATTACCATTTCTGCAATTTTACCCGCTCTCTCAAACAAAGTTTCCTTTTATGATAAAAATAGCCGATAGAACTAAGTAATTTTCCATCGTACGAGAAACAGAAATTTTCTTAATTTAATTTATTTGATGATGTACATCGTCGATAGTCATCTTGGCAGTAGTTTTCTTTAATGTGAAACTCATCGAAACGACCGAACCGCCGGATTGGGGAGAAAAATACAACAAAACGAGCGAAATGAGGGGAACTGTGATTAATCTAAGAAATCCTCTCAACTAATCCGTTCCAACTTTTTTTCCCCCCATCTCACAGAAATCTTCCACTCTCAAGTTGCTTAATTCTCTTTGATAATGAAATACATGAGAGACTTGAAGGGTAGGATGAACGTCGTACCGATTTAGCGGTAACTTAGCTAACTAAGCGGCTCCAATTATGGTGTATAAAAATGGAGTGCAGCAAAATGTGCGCGTTAAGTGCCCTAAATACGAAGGCTCTTTTTCTTTTTTGATGAGAAATCAAAGAAATCTAATTTGATGGCCGATAGATGGCGCTGCCGCTCTTAATTACTGATTAACTGCGATTTGTAGACTTATAGGAGCGATGGCATGCGTTAATGCCGATGCCACTTTAAGCCACGCTAGTCGTTATAAACTTCGCTATCTGATAAATTGGAACTGATTCCATAAGAGGATTTTTGGAAACTTTTGCATGATGTTTGCTTTATGCTCCTTTAAAGATATTTACAGGCGGTGACATCAAAACTGATAATGAATATAATGAATCTCCTGATAACGAATATGAATGGCATTCGTATTTCTAGACGTCCTAAAACAACAAAAAGTATTTCATAAAATATATATTTTAGAAAAATACTTTACTAAATATTAATTAATAACCGTTCCAAATCAAATGTGTCAATTATTTTTAGATATCTTTGGAGACCATCTGATTAGATCAGAATGATGATTGCATAAAATTTCAATTAAATCTTTTATCTGTAAATAAGTATTAATAGCTAGCCTCAGTGAAATATTTTTAAAATTAAGATTTAAATAAACGTGCAATTTGTTCTATTTTAGTTACTTTAACTTTTTTATTTATTTACATTACTTTTTACTCATCGCTAATTTATTTTCATTTCATTTAGCTTCAGTTTTAAACGGAATTAATCTAAAAATATGTTCGATAAAATTGTAACATAAAAAAATATAAAGATAAAAAAGAGAATCCATCAGCATTATAATTTTGTGCGTATCACTTTCCTATATTTTATAATTTACGTAATACTGAAGAGGATTAATCAACAAAAATTATTTTGATTCGATAAAAAAAATTGGCATGATACAATTAAAATAAAATTTCAAGCTTTAAAAAATAATAATATGTTTAAATACATAGAATTATATTACAATACAGGAAAAAACAATAGCATTGAAATTTTTTGAATTAAAAAATCAAAAGTTAAAAATGTTCAAAATTCTTAATTTTGATGGTAAAATATATCTTTCAATTACAACGAAGTTTCAGTGTCTTTTTTTTTATTAAAAACTTGCTTTGAATAGAAGGTCTTTTAATACAGAAATTAAGCTGAATTTTCATGTCTTCATCATCGTTAATGGAAAAAAAATCCAAAAGAAAATGTTTATAGTAAAAAAGAAAACATTTAGAGTTTCTCTAGAATAGTAAAAATGTTGTTGTAAAATATACTTAAAAGTACATTTAAAAATTAATTAAAATTAAACAAAATTCTATGATAACTGATTTGGTGACATTGGAAAGATAATGTTTTGAATTTTAAGATGTAAAAAATTTTTTTTTAATGCTATAGTATTTTAGCAATTGAAGTGGGAAAATTTCGAAAGTTAGCATAATTTTTAACAAATTAAAATCTTAGTTAAAATTTCAAAAACCTCATTTAGAGGTGCACATTCTCTCCTTTAAAAATATATCTTTACCAAATTTGGTAGCTCTAGGTCTAATGATCTGTCCTGTAGAGTATTTTCTTTATTATTAGTAGAGATGATTTTACTCAATATTATAATGGAAGCCGCTTATAGTGGTCACTTTGGGTTCAAACCAAAAGCATCAGTACATGCAGTACAATCAAAATGTAATAAAAATGATAAAATTCTGTAAGAATACAAGGTACAAGAAAAACAGATTACTCATTATCATTCGTATTGCTCAATTTAAAAAAGTAGAAATAGAAAAATCGTACTCGATTGAAAAATACTCATAGATATTTAATTTTTTAAGCTTTTATAAAACGTTATCGAGACTATTGCTATTAAAGTTATCAAGCATTTGTTGGATAAACTTTTCATATGAATGCTATTCAGAAAAATAATAAGCATGGCATTGAACTAATCTGTGTGAAGTGTTTAGCGGGCTGATGGTGGTTTCTCTTTTCTGATTCCTTTCTCATTGCCATTATCTTCATGTTATATGCCATAATTTCTTCGATTCGAGCTTCAATGATAAATGTCTCCTTCTCTAGCACTCTTCCAATTTACGTTAACATTGAACCTGGTATTACAATCTTCTATGGAAAGGTTTGCTGACTTTTGATGAACCAGGCTCATCTTCTTGACTGCTCATAATGAACTTTCATTTAGATCCGATGTATATCGAAATTAATCACAAGAACTGACGGATTTTGTATATTTTTTGATGTGTAAAGTCCTCTTTTTGGCTACTTTGATCAGTTCAATCAACTGTTTGTTACATCTAGGGTTACTATAAACAAAGTCTATCTAAAAATCGCACTGACACATCACAGACTATAGCACGCGCACTGATGCAGAATTAAACCTCTCTCCAGAAAGAGCACCCACTCCACATGGACCGAAACAAATAGTAGTCTGCAGGAGCAACATCTAGTGAAAACGGTGCTTAGTACAACGCATCCCAGCGTTAGTGATTCTAAAGTTTCTTTCACTCGTCTAACAGCAAGTCGGCGAGCCATTATCGTATTGGAAAATAACCTTATTTTATCTTTTTCCAAATTCTGGATATTTTCCTGTTCAATGTCTCTTTTAAATCAGTAAATTATTGCTTGTGTTTTTTACCATTAATCAATTCATCAAATAAAACTTTCAAATCTTCATCTTGCAAATTTTAATGAATTAGTATGATCTCTATCATGTATATTGAAATGATCATTTTTAAATGGCCAAAATTACTCTTTTCAAGCGACAGTCGATGGGGCATGTTCACCATAAATGTCTAAAAGCAACAGAAGTGTTTCTGCTGAAGTTTGTTTTTGCAATGGAATAATGTAATATAATTTCCAACAAATTCTATTTGTTTGCCACAAAACTCTACATGTTTTTTAAGTTAAAAAATGTGTAAATATACTAAATATTAATCAGTGGACACAATTTTTAGAAACCTAAAAATATTAATCTGTTGTCAAACCTTTAAAATACAATATTTATTTCGCAGGCAAGCAGTATTAATAACATTTCCTACAAAAAATCACATTTATACACCTAATAAGTAAAATGATTTAATATCTTCAATAATATAAATTAATATTTAATTTTATTTCCATTAGTAAGAGCTGTGGTATTACAACTCTCTTGACGCATAAAAAAGACACAAAAGTAAAAGTAAATTAAAAATAGTAACAAAATTTTTGGATTTATCAGAATAAAAAGATTTAGGACCCATGAAAAAAAAACCCCAAGAAAGAAACAACCATCATTTCGTAACATTGTTTACATTACAAGAAGATTCACCGATTTACGTAATGAAAATGTTACTATGATATAAAAAGAGCATTTTTTTCTACTTCAATTAAAACTTCTTAAAATAAACGTCAGTCATATCTAAGAAAATAAGTTTTAAATTTATTCAGATTCAATATTTAACATACTTAAGGGGGGATTTGCATGAATTATAAACCAATTAAAAAGTATTCTATGTCCGCGAGGATGTAAAGTTTTTTTTTAAAATGCACTTGATTCGACGAAATGGATTTCGATCAATGGATTGGATTTCGAAACACTGATTAAAAAAAAATCGAGCGTTACAGTAGAATTATAATTTTTTTATTCATTTTATTTACCTTTCAGAGTGAAAAACTGAAGCTTTCTTTGAATCATGACAGTCGATAAAGATGTAGTTTGCATTATGAAGAGTTATCTTTTTTTATATTTTTAGATTGAGAATTGGGAAGAAAAAAAATTATTGGGTATTAATTTATTATTGGGTATTATTTAGAAAAAAAATTGGGTATTAATTGCATTAGTTGCTCCAATTGTTGTGTTACCTGCCAGATCGTCTTTGATGCTTAAATTGCGATTTTTCAAATGGAAAAAATTGTCTTTAATATATTTCATAATAATGGAATTTTTTTTATTAGGTAACATAATATTTATTATTCTATATTAAATATTTATTATTTTAGCGGGAACACTAAGAAGAAAACACAAGAACATTCGGTCGGATTTAGTTTTATATTAACATATCGTTTTTAAAACAGTATTAGAGCTATTTTGGGATGGATTTCGTCATTTTGAGATCAGATGACGAGGACGACTCCTGATTTGGCACCTCCCTCTCCAAATATCCACACCACGTGAGAACGTTTGGCTCCGACGGATTTAACGTACACCAGGCCTGCTTACAGGACGGTTCTTCAGGTGAAATCGGGTCTCGAATCTGAAACCCTCCGGTTCCGAAGCCGAAACCTTACCAACAGCCCACCATGGTCCTAAATCCAATCGGAAGAAACTGGATATTTCGAAATATAATATTGACTCTTGTTTTTCACTTTAAGAAGTAGTGTACATTTTCTATTCGATGAAATTCGTTTAACAAACTTTTCTGCAGAATCTTGATTTTGAGCGATATTTACTGTACATATTATCCAAGACTATTTTTATGTGATGAAGTTTTACTAAATAAATTGCTTTTTGCAAATTTTCGATTTATTAAAACGTTTTTCTCTTTATCTTTGTAGAAATTCTTCAAAAACTAACCAAATCTGTCGCCATAAAATCCAGTTGGAGTGATCCTCCCAAAACTTTCTCGCATATTCTCTAATAAAGGCATTATTCTCTCGTTCCTTGAAATTTTTTTTTGGATCTTGGGTAAGGCAGAGAACACTTACATGTAAATGGTGGACAATAGCTACGAAATATTAAGCTTCGGGAATTTATCATTTTTATTGAATTTTACGAGTGATCTTTGGCGAGTCATTTGGAGATTAATTTCTGGCATGCGATCAATAGTATCTGAAAAATCGAATTTATGTTTTAGTCACGTCTTACCCCAATCGATTGGAATCAAAATTTGACACAAAATTACAACTGTAATCACAAAATACCATACCAAATTTTACATAGTTAAGTCATTACGTTTTGAAGTATTGCGTTTTCATATTTTTGAGAACACAGTTCGACAGACAATCAACCCTTTATTGGCTTTGGATGAAAATTTTATAGGTGTGTACCCTACAGATGATACATCTGTAAACGCAAAACCCTCTAATAGAGATGTCATCCCAGATAACGCCTTGCATGCCAGTGGCGTATAATTATTACCAATGCTCTGGCGTGAATTTAGAGTTTTTACTGAATATTGTGTGATTCATGGCGAGATTTTTTGGCGATAATCCAAGACATATAGCTAATAGTAATCGAAAGTCGAATTTATATTTTAGACGGGTTTTTCTCAATTAATCGAAATAAAATTTTGATACAGAACTATATTATTGTCATAAAATAGCATACCAAATTTGATATATTAAAATCATTGTCTTTTTGAGTTAACGGTTTACATGTTTCTGAAACTACAGTCTACCAGACGATCAACCCCCTCATTGGATTTGGACCAAAATTTGACAGTTGTCTACACTATAGATGTTGAACCTGTGTATCGAATTTTATATGTCATGCTCTCTTTGTTTTGTAGTTATATTCAATAACTTATATTCTTATATTCACCTTATATTCAAGTAGCAATACAGGCAAACTTCCTTTGAATAAATTTTGACCAAATTTGATAGAAATTTTTAATATAAATGAATTATAAATCAAACTTCATCCATTTATCTCAAAATGTGGGTGCGTTATTTTTGTCATAGACAAACAAACATTTTCCAAAAATGCATTTTTCGAGCTCAGGCAGGTCAAAAACGTGGAAATTCATCAAAATCTCGAGTTCGAATTTTTTAACGATTACAATACCTTCTCTATACTTCATATGATGCTGGGTTTACACTCGAACAGTTATAAGACGGTAAGTAGGCAGCGCATGCGTAGAAAGGGACTGATTTATAATTGTCACAATTTCAAAGATAGATTCAGGCATTCCATATTTTTCTATATTTTGCCGTTTAGGTGCCCCTGAATTTTTTCTTTCACTGCGTGTCGTATTAAAATAATGGATATTTAGACAAGGAAACATGGTAAAATAAAAAGAAGGTCAACATACCTAAATTTGGAAAGAAATGACAGTTAAAATGGAAAAGGAACACAACCTCGCATCAGAAAGAGCATAAAATGTCGGAATTAATCTATGATAAGCTATCACTTTTTTCACGCCAAAAAACTCGCCAAATTCTACAAACATGTGCAATAAGAAAAAAAGAATACAACAGCATGTAGTTGTCCAGTCGGAACAAATACTTGCCATCGACCGAGCAGCATTTTTCAGCCTTTCTAAGCCTACGCTGCCTACTGCCTGTCTTATAACTGGCCGAGTGTAAACCCGGCATAAGAGACAGTAAAAAAACCCATGAACCAAAAGATATAAAAGTTATTATTTAAAGTTAGAGCTATCTAATCTTCGGCATGTTTGATGAAGATATTTTGATTGCCGAAGGTCCTCTGGAATATGAAGTGAGATGTTATGAATTAGTGTATTGAAGACAATGCGGTGTGTGATGAGGTTAATAATGAGGAGTTTATTAAAAATCTTGCATTAGAAGAAATGACAATTATTTGACAGAAAAATAAAGGGATTATAGTTTCAAAAAATATTAAAGATAATTATTATTACAGATCTATCTTAAAAAAGCCTGAAAATGTTTGTGAAAAAACGAGTTCTTTACTCTAAACTTGTAAAAATTCCGTTGCCTTGATTTGTACATTTAGATATAAGATTAACTTCCTTAACTTATATAGGTAAGATGCAGGCTCTGTTTCTCATTTTAACTTAATTAACCAATTTCTTTTTAAAGAATTTTTCTTATAATGAAATTTTTAAGTAAATGACGAGAGTTCTTTAAACAAATTAAAAATATTATTTGAATGTTAACACGCTAAATAAAATGTTTAATTTCTAATAAAGCAAGCCTACATTTTGTTGCTATGGATTTTTCAGAACTAATCTTTTGAGTAGTTCATTTGCTAAAAACAAACTTGAGGTTAATTTTTCTTCATTAACGTTTGTTTGTAAAATATGTCAGTAGATTTATTTAAACTAACACATTAAAATAGATTTAGGGTCGAGATGGTAAGTCATATCACTGACTCTCCGACCCGCCCGAAGGCGCACGAATGAAGAAAACTGAATGACCGGACCGCCGGAACAGCAACACTGGTGGGAACTGTGGTTGAGTCCTAAAGACCATGACTGGCCAAGGTACAGCCATTCCCAAAGGAAGTACGTCCCGTCATGGATGGGAGGAGCCAGACCCCCACTTTTTAGTGTACCTTCCAGGATGGCGAGATCCAACCACCATACCGGAAGCATCTCATCCTCTTTTCGTGGTTCTCCCCCGGGGTCGGGAAGAGATGGTAAGTCAGCCATCTGACTCTCCGACCCGCCACGAAGGAACACGGATTTAAACCATAAAAACTGAATGACCGGACCGCCGCAACAGCAACATTGGCGGGAACTGTGGTTGAGTCCTAAGGGCCATCACCGGCCACGGTACAGCCATTCCCGAAGGAAGTACGTCCCGTCATCGATGGGATGAGTCAGATCTCCCACCTATTAGTGCACTCTCCAGGATGGCGAGATCCAACCACCATGCCGGAAGCATCTCATCCTCATTTCGAGGTACCCCCCCCCCGGGGGTTGCGAAGAGATGGTAAATAAAATATTTTTTCCTCAATAAATTTTGGGCAACACTGTGGTTAATCAAAAAAAAAAAAAAAAAAAAAAAAAAAAAACTGGATGTTTTCTGTAAATCTGCAACAACTGAATTAAAAATTAAAAATGAGGAAAATTAAAGTTTAGTCTAGTTATATTAACGTCCCGTTTTTAAAGCAACACTATGGCTACTGGGGGATGGACATCGTAATTTTTAACAGCGGTCAAATGACTAGGACGAAAATTGAGCTGGCACCCCTTCTCCAAACTTCCACACAACATCAGTGGGAGGACGTTTGGCCCCGACGGATTTAACGTGCACTAGAGCCACTTACACGACGGATCTTCAGTGGAATCTGGTATCGAACCTGAAGCCCTCCGGTTCCGAAGTAGAGGTTTTACCACCAGGTCACAACGGTCCAAAGGAAAATTAAAAGGAAATTGTATTGTTTCACAACGAAACATCTTTTCTTTGATATTCTCGAGGAACTTTATTTGCAGTCTTTTTGCTGATTCCAACAACAATCTGTCATAGTATGAGGAGTATTCCCTTTGCCTCGTTAGGTTTGATCAATGTTTTAATGATCTGATGAAATCATTCAACTTGGTTTTTTACCAGTATAGTCAAGAGTTTCAAGGAAAGGTTCAAATGGCTGTAAATTTAATGAAATCTTGTGTTCACATAACCACCAAAATCTCTGAAGGTGTTAAATAGGTTGTTTCTGGCTCTTTACAAAATATACGTACATTTCAACCTTGTAGTTATTCTAAAATTTCTTGACAATAAAGATAAAGGAGATCAACAACTTTTGCTCTGTTTCATTCTTGAGATTCATGAATTAAGGATCAATTATGAGATGATAACCATCGAAAATTCCAGTTTCAAGCCTTTTATAATTTTTTTTGTTTTGTCTATACAAAGTAAAATGTATTGTATCTTGATGAGTTTTCTTCGACCACTCTTATTACCTCATTAATTCTAGTTTCATATTAAGCAGAGGCAAGATAATTCTGTCGCACCTTGTTAAAATTTCACGAACGACGATTTTATCTCCAGTATCCATGTTTTGTCTCGTATCTTACTCTTTTCTTATCAAGTGGCTTAACTCCTGCCTTCAGAACAAAAAGAAAGTTAATCATTTTTAAGTCCCCTCAAATTACAGGTAGTGTTCTTGAAATTTTATCTTTCCCACGACAAAACTATGAAAACACTCTTTCCTTCACCTAGCGATATCTTGTTTCAGAGTAGTTACAAATCTTTTTTTTCCACAAGATGCATCTATTAGACGATTAATATGTTTGTTAAAAGTGTAAAATAATTTATAACTCAGATATATCGAAAATCAAAAAGTTGAGTAGTAAAAAAAAAAAAAAACCGTATAGTTTACCGTAAAGTATATTAGAAACTAGCACACCAAATATTACCAACTGAGTAAAAAAAATTTTTAGGTACCATATAATTTTTCCTTTGACGAGAGTAACCTACAAATAATTTTCTAAACTGTATTTATGCTGATTATTTCGATTTTTTGATTAAATGAAAATTATTTTATGTTTTAATTGCGGTGAATTGTTAGTACAAGACTGCTAATATTTTTAATTCTTTCATTTATCCCTATTGAAAATTTTAAATAATGTCGAAAGATAGCAAGAAAGAATTTTATTTTATTTCTGCAGATTGAGTGGGAACAAGAAAATTTAAAATAGAAGTTACATCTGACATTCGGGAATAGAAAACGAGAAATTAAAAAAAAGTATTATAGATTTATGAATACAGTGAGTAAAAAAAATTATTTACTGCTTGTGCTGAAATCAAAATAAAAAGCAACATGAAACTGAAGAAGAAAACCCTCTTCATTTATAAACAAAATATCAAAAATAAATTAAATTATTAGTATAAAAATTTACTTCATCGCATCACTGCCTAATCTAGATTAAAACGTAAAATAAAGGCTAGGATATAATTCTGTTAAATAAAACTAAGCAAAGCATCAAATTACTTCTTAAGTAGAAATATGCCTTGATCTTGAAAAACAAAAAAGTAAGGACAGAATAAAAGAATTCGAAAAATTCGAAGGATTCTGAAGGTTAATACTTAAGAATGTATCAGTGACGACGATGAAGAGCTAACACAAGAATTAAATACATCTATGTGGAGATAACAATAGAACTGAATACGACTATGAAGAACTATCACAAGAACTAGATACGACTATGTAGAGCTCATACAAGAACAAGATACGATTTTATAGAACTTATCCATAAGAATAAAGACAATGTATTATTCAAAAAGAGCGCTTACAGTACATTTTCAAAGCAAAGTTCGTGAATTTATTTTAATTTCGGAGACTATACGGAATACGGAAAAATAATTAAATATTAATTCGTATAGTAACATCTAGAGCAAAAAAGACATATTGTGCCCATGAGTACTAAGAATACAACGCTCTCTTGCTTGCTCATGATGTCTTGCACTGTTACTATTATTAGATAATATTTTGGACAATTCGCTATAGCTCCAAAGCGGAGTCTTTGCTTCTAGCAAGACGGCGCCCGTAACATCATTAATCTTTAAAGGTCCAATGTTAACTCCTATTAAATAGTCGAGCAACAAATAATTGGTTATGATAATAGTATAAAGTATTCTACACTAAGTGCGTCAAGCTCATTGTTCGTATGGTGTCCGCATTGAGTAGTTTTATGACCTAGCAAATATAATAGTAAGCAACAAAACTCTTAGTAAAATGAGTTGAAGTAATTAACAGTACAAAACTTAAATTTTTAAAATTTTGAATTATACACATTTATTAAGAATTGGTCACTTTTGGCAACTAGTTGGTCTTCTGGAATAAAAGTTGCTAACAATTTTAATTAAATATTTTGCGTAAATATGCATTAATGGCTCCCTCTGCAAAATATTTAAAACAATTTTTGATAGACTTATAATTTGTATAATTTTAAACGCCTTCCACCATTCTGTTTATTGTGTTAAGCATTTACCTAAAATCTTAATGTATCCAAATTGACGCAGAAAAATGTTTAAAAATAGATGAATTTTAAAGATTTACCATTGTTTAATTTTGAAGTAAACTTTTAATAGCAAGTTCTAAAAAATGTCAGAACTTTTATTAAAAGCGTGCCTTACATTGAAACCTATTCAGTATGAAAAAATAAGAAGAATATTCATATCTTGATCATCAATAATACAAGCCACAGGAAGTAGTCTCTTCAAAATTTTCTCGCATACTATCTATTAAATGCGTTATTATTTTAAAAATCGCAAATATTGGAAAGGGTGCAAATTCTTTGTATGTCATTGTCAAACAATAGTTACGAAATATTGACTTTTAGTGCGAATTTAATATTATTACTAAATTTATCGTATGATCCTTGGCGATAAATTCTTGACATTTAGCAATAGGTACAAAAATAGAATGTCTTCAAAGCATTGTTTCCAACCGATTGAAATTAAAATTTGATTCATAATTTACAAAACAATATACCGAATTTATGTACATAATTTACTGCGTTTTTGAGTTGTCACGTTTGCGTGCTTGTGAAAATACAAACCCACAGAAAGTCAACTCTTTGACGGATTTTTAGATTTGATAGGTGATTACTCTTTAGAGCGTTAAATCAGCGAAGCAAATTTTTCCCTATACTTCTCTTTATTTTATAGTTCCTTTTAAACTTACATTCGGATAGCCGAACAGAGGGAATTCTTTAGAATGTGTTTCGCTCAAGATTTGAAAGAGATCTATCTTCAAAGTGGGTCGTTTGAGTATATACTAAATCTCATCCGAATGGCTCAAAGTATATTTGAACTATCGTGTTCACAGACAGATATAATACCAAAAATGTGTTTTTCGAATTCGGAAAAACTTAAATCGTGAAGACTCTGCAGAATCTCAAATTCGCATTATGGGGGGATTACAATATTTTCTCTATACTTCGTATATAAGAAAGTAAAAAAAAAAAAAAAGCCGGGTTGAAATGTTAGTAGTAACAATGAAAACGGTTTAATTTTCACTTCAAGCAATGAACTATATTACTACAAAATATGCTTACAATATCTTTTAAAAGTTGGTTAAAAATAGAAAATTATAGGGCAAAAAACTGGCATCCTAAAAGTTAATTCTTAATTTTAAGATAGGGCAAACGTTATTTTTTTTGTTGAAATATAATAGAAAATTACTGCGAAAAAAACAACAATAATTAGCTCAATTTTTAATTAAAATTTCAAAAAAAAAAAATCCAAGATGTATATTCTTTATCTCGAAAATATAAATGCACCAAGTTTGGTAGCTCTAGAGAAAACAGTCTGATCTGTAGAGCTCCAACTCACTCGCACGCACCCACGCACATTTGTCTTTATTATTAGTAGAGATGAAACCTAACCATTCATATTCGATACATTCATCAGTTATAAGTTTTTTAATTGGGTAACGTGTTATTTAGCAGCATTCCTTATGCCACCAATAACATTAATAGCTTCAAGGAATTATTCTCATTAGCTTCAAGTAAGGGGACAAAAGATATATCCGTCCAGCAATTTTTATTAGTCGTAACATCATCCCTTTATTGTCAGTTTGAACTAAGATTTGAAATTGACCAGTCCATTTTGTTTTTTAGACCCTTATTTTCAGCATGCCTTTCTCGAAACCATCTGATAGTGAAACTGAACGAAAAGCTTCTGACGAACGTCATATTTCTAAATAAATGAGAGAATTTTGCTGTGAAATAATGGTAAAATAAGATAATTGGCTTGATATATGATGATATTACTATGTCAAAGTTATGTAACATAAAACATCATTATGACCTGCATTAATTAAAATATAAAATGATTATAAATGAATATCCCAACTTTGGAGGTTTGCTAAAAAAAACGAAACAAAGTATAGCCTTGTTGTTCAAGGAAAATCAAAAATAACAATTGGAAGTTTAAATTCAACATAACTATATGTGTTCAATTTAAACCTCTTCAGAAATGCGAAAGGATATCGAAGCGGTACGATGAAACATTCCATATTTTTTTCTGTGTCCATGGTGTGAAGTTTTGAAAGGATGCAGACATGCATGTATGATAACATCTTATTTTTTTTATTGGGCGACATCAAACAGCAGGTGTTTGTTTCACCGCTATCAACTGAAGTTGACGGACTTAAGACATGTATATATGTAGGCTTTCAAAATGTCACATCAAAGATGCTGAAAAAGTAGGGGGATGAGCTTTTGTATCGCTTTGATATCGATCGCATTTTCGAAGGGACTTGCAATGAACACTTATACCTGGGTTGAATTTAAACCTTCATCTGTTATTTGTAATTTCCAACGAACAATAAGGTTGAACTTTGTTTTGTTTTCTTTTAATAACCCTGCAAAGTTGAGACATTCATTTTCCCTACATAACAGAGACAAAGGATGAATGAGATTAAAAGAAGCTGAAAGATTTCTAGTTAGAAATAGAAAAACAATAATTAATGTATCAGCTGAAGTATCGCAAGAAAGCAAAGCAGCAATGCATTCAATCTACGTCTTGTTGATAGCCAAACACCGGAAACCTTTTGTCGAAGGGATTTCATGAAGGAATGTATAGAGTTTGAGAAATGGCTTGCTCTGAAAGTATGAAAGCTTTAAATCTCTTTTCTCTTTGTCTCGAAAACACTGTTGCGGAAAGAGTCACTGATTTAGCTAGTAAATTTAATCATTAGATTAAAGCGAAATAATCTGGTTTTGGAGCTTATTCGATTATTTCTGACTAGAGCATGGACATGGGGATGTATATCAGGTAGTTGCATTTGTTTTATGTATCATTTAACTGCCATCAGTTTTTTTGTCATATGTATCAGTTATCAGCCATCAGTTTATGTATCAGTTAGCTGCCATCCATTTTTTAATAGGGATTTCTATGATTTTCAGAAATTAGTGGATCTACTATTTTGGTACATTGATTTGGTTTCTTGGTACACTGATTGTCTTGTTCCAAGATTATTATACAATTCTGGGTTGCCGGTTTTTAATAACCAATAAGCAAGATGCTGATTTGTTTCCTGACTCAGTATGGCTGTAATATTTATATTTCATAGTTGATCTAACAAAATACTCATCCGATTTTAATTTAAAATTGCAAGAAAAAGATAAGATCATTATGAAGATGTGTGAGCATGTTAAAGCATTCAAATTCAAGCTAAATCTCTGTGAAAAGACATTTGAATAAATGAAGCTTTGATACTCTTGCAATGTATAACACGAGAAAACTAAGTAATTTGCTTCATATCAAACATTTAAAAAAATTAAATTTTACAATCGAATTTGATACAATGTTTGAAAATTTTAAATCTTAGGAAGAAAAGTTTTCATCAAGGTACTTGGCAATACGCAGCATCTAACGATACGCAATTGAATATAAACGAGATCTAATGCTATCTAGATTTTAAAATTAAATTCAACGAAGTTTCAATATTGGACTTTTACAAATAATTGCTATTCAGGTATGAAAATAGCGAAAGTTAACATATGGAATTATTTCCACTTTTGAAATTACTTACGATGCGAGCAATTATTTTCATTTACAAAAAGAAAATATTTTCCTCTTTGATTCTCTGTTATTGATTTTCATCTGAATAAATTTTGAAGATAGTTATTGTGAATAAAACATGCTCTGAAGTAGGGAATATAGTAGCAAAAAAAGAGACGCCAAATGCTGAGAACGAAACATCAAGTTTATTTTGTACCGTATACGAAGAATAAACAAAATATTGTAATCGCCTGTTCGAATCTCGAGTTCGAATATTTTATTTGAACTCGAGATTGTGACGAATCCTAACGGTTCAAACTTCCCTGAACCCGAAACACACTTTTTTGAATTATGTCTGTCTGTCTGTGAACATGATTACCCAAAAACGTTTTCAGCTAAATGGATGAAATTTAGTATATGTTCTTCAGATAAAATTTGTAGAAACCCTTCAAATTCTGATGGAAATTAATAGGAAGGTAGTTTGTCAGTTCGGTCTCTCGAATACAAGTAAACTCGAAAACTAGATTACAAGACAAATAAAATTTGAACAGAGGTTTAGGATCCAAAATGTAGATCCGCATCATACATTGAACAAAATATATCTAAGAGTTGACTACCACAATTAAGGAGTTGGGAAATGAGTTTACAATGCATCCTGCATATCATTAATATTAATGATTACCTAAGCCCATATTAATGATTACTGTGAGAACAGATTTTGTTTTTGAAAATTTATAGAGAAAGATAAATATTCTAGAAAATATTAATCAATTGGCAAGTGTCTCATTCTTGGTTTAAGTTAAAACGACAGTTTTTTCAGAGAAACTTCCCTAATCCGATGACATATAATGTCACTTTATTTTGTAGTAATTATTTCGAAAATATCATTGAAATCCAAGACAAGATGATTACGTTAAAGCACACAAATAAAACCCATGCTATTTCCTCCCATCATTTAATGCCTTAGTAGCTTTCCACTCCAATATCGCCCATCCACGTGAAACAGCAATACAAATCTAAGTTCTACTTTGTTAAACGTAAGGCTATAAACCAGTTTATTCAATCTGCAGTTAATTCCGATGCATTACAAAACGAGGAAATTTATGAATAGAAATGTAATAAAAGAAGTTTAATTATTAAGAAATTGCCGATTTGTTTTGATGCGATGATTTTGTGATTCAAATTGTTTTTTTGAAAATATTTAGCCATTTGTTTATCCTAATCAATAGAAAATAGAGGTGATTATTCCAAAATTCATAATTTCATAACACATTTTTTAGAGATTCGTTGTGCATCATGTGAATCAGAGAATTAGACTAATTATTTTAGACAATTTATTGCAAAATTGAAGTGATTATTCTATAATTCGATATTCTATAAAGTATTTTTCTCATAGGATCGGTTTCTATCTATGATGTGGGTTATTGTAGAAAGGTAGATTCAGTTTTTAACAAATTGCGAAAGATATATATTGGTTCAGTTAAATAGGAAATGGAAGTGATTATACTACAATCCATAACTCTACAAAATATTTTAATTAAAATTGGTATAATATATATGTAATGATATTTTAAAACTTTATTTGATCCTAACTAATTTCCTAAATTTTTGGCATAGTTCGGCCCATGTAAAAGTCATTCTAAAATATTCTCTTATTTCCTGATCTCATTCCACTTTTAATTGAACTGAAACTGTGTAAAAATTACTGCGCAATCAGTTCTACGTATCAAGTGAAAATGATCCCTCCGTTGCCCTAGTCAACGGTCAACACGTGTATTCAATCGCCACGTGGCCGGAAATCCCATGTCATATAAGACAAGTGACCGCTCCTTTCCCTTCTTTACTTCTGCTTTTGTGCCTTGCTGTAGCGGACGTGCCTTGTCCGCGTCTCTGCTTGTAAATAAATTGCTTTCCCGGAATAGATATTAAAATTAATTTAAGAATGTAAATTGCCTCTTCAGTGTCTTCGAACCTGCATTCTGCTTCAACCAAAATAAGCTGACATTATATTATATATATAATTGAAGATCTTTTCAGTACTATTTTAGTATAGAACGGAAGTGATTATTTTATAATTTGTAATTCCACAATGTAAAGAGGGATATTTTTTCCTGAACAGTTTGCACCTATGTCTTTTAAAATGCTCACATGTACTTTGCTTTTATTGGTAATGAGTAGGTAACTTATTTGAATCACGATTTCGTAATGGTTTGATTTCAAGGGTAGAATCCAATGCATAATATACGTATGAAAGACGAAAATAAATTCCAGAATCTTACTTGATGAGCTTTATTAGTAACTTGTTTCTGTAGTCTCTCATTTAGACGAAAAAAAAAAAAAACAACCCATGGTATTTTTGTTACTCTTAATAAAATCTAAACTTATTTTGTGTTAACATATTTAAAAATATTTTATCATGGTAATCTCTTTTTTTTTAGTACTTTTAAATATTAAAAGTTAATGCATTATGTAGATGAGAAAATAGGGACAATTAAAAGCTTAATAATATTTGAAAGCAATGCAAATTGATTTATCTCTTTTATTTTGAGAAATCTGTTTTATCCCTCAAGGTTTACAATATATAAATTTCATTCATCAACATATTTCAATATACCGGATCAATTTATGGTAAATAATAAATTTAAAATTAATCTCAATGGAAAATAATAAATCAGTATAGTGGTTTTGCTGCATTTGGTTCTATTATTTACATGACATCGTTCATTACGAATCTTTTTAGATATTTATTCAAAATTGCTTTTTAGGTTTCTAAAAATTTTTCTGATCATCATCATCTTTTCGAGAAGCAACAAAATGAATGGTTCAATTGTTTTAGATATAGTTTATTTTCTTTTAGCTGGTTTTTTTACGCGGTTTTATTTATTTTTCTAATTGGCTGGTAATGCAAAGGCAGATTAATCATTTTTATTAATAACTGGAAAATCAGAAGAAATGATGCTATTTATCAGTGCCGTTTATATTCATTCATAAAAATATTGTAAAATTATGAATGACGAAAACAAATAAATTGTCATAGAAAATAACTAGTTCCATTTTTTTTTACTGTTCTAAAAGATTTACTTATTATTTTTTACTTATTAAATTTCCTTTTCTGATTAAATGCTCATGGTGTAAAAGAATCTTTCAAATTTCAAATCAACCTTAATTTATAAGAAAAGAGAAACAAATTAAAAAAAATATTATACTGCAATTGAATAAATACATAACACTAGAAAAGAGCCGTATTCAAAATAAAGCCATTTATATAATTAATCACACCATCGAATGTTGGAGCGTTAAAATAAAAGCAACATTTTTACGCCTAATTACTCTCAACGTTCTGGTTTTAACGGCTTTGGCGACTAGAATTTGAAGATCTTTGGTGTTCCCCGCTCCACTAGTTTTTATCCCTCCCTCCAAACATCAGCACATTCGTTCTGTTGTTATCGACTCTTGATGATGATTGCCGCCTTAATTGTTAAACGAAAACTATCTTTGAGATTTGAGCGCCATCTGGTAGCTGTAAATACTGAAAGTAAATTCATTTCATGCAGCACTGCGGGTAATTTTATCAAAGGATCTTGGTCGTTATTGGAGTGTTGTCAGATGTTGAATTATTTTTTTGTCATCAACACAAAATACAAATATTAAAGGGCTATTGAAGTTTGTGAAGTATTTTTTAGAAGTTGTGATTTGAGTTTGAAACTAATTAGAAAGTTAATTGGAATTTTCCCCTTAAGTAGAAGGGCTCTTGTAAGGTGTAACAGATTTTGTGGCAGTTCTTTTAACATGTGCAATTTGTTATCTATTGTAACCTAATAAAATAGATATATGATATATATAATATTTGTAATTGTAAGGCATTATTTAATTTAGTCAGTCAAAAGATCTCACATTAGTGAAATATTTAACTTAAGGAAGGTGTATGATACCTCTGGGTTTATGCCAAACATTGAGACGATGGAAGCGAAGATAGTCTTCTTCCTTTTCGGGTCACACGGAAATCTGTTGTCGCTTTCGACAGTACATACAATTATATATTATTATCTTCTCTTGTTAGCAATAAAATTGGCACTTGTACATGAGGCGGTACAATGAAATGAGGGAGAGAATCTATCTTCAGGAAAATTAGAAAATATACATTTCAATTCCGCAAGAGAATGGAACTCTAATAGTTTAGGAGTACAAAGTCTATTCCAGAATGTAGAGAGACAAAATAAAATCTACCAATTTAATCTGTTCATTAAACTGAACCACCCTCAAGACAAATCTTCAAATGGTGACTTGATATAAATCATCAATTTATAAACAATGGCTAGCCGAGTGGAAGAATGTGCGTCTTATCAGAGTTATTCTTCTTCTGGCAAAATCAACCAACATATTAAACAAAGTGTAGAATATTAATCAGTCAAAACAGTAGAATAAGAAGAAATACAAGGAAAAATTGATAATTATACAAACAAATATCGAAACTATGGTAGTTACAGATCTATCACATTAATAATTCATTCATGTTTGGAAAAGCATAAATTTACTAATAGTCTAAATAATATTATTCATGAAGCATATTTTATAAGGTTCACGGAAAGCTTTTTAATGAGTTCCTGATCAACTAAATGAACTGATGATGCAATTGATACCATTTTAAGAGATTGATTCAGAATGATATTAAATGCCAGATACGAAAGAGATCTCGTATTACACAGTTATAGATAAAATCTCACATATTTACTTGTCTGACCAGTATGACGAAGAAAAAAACGCTGGATAGTGATTGGTGAAAAAAAAAGAATCATTTCAGAAGGAATTGGCGTCTCTTTCTTTTTGTACTATAGTCATCGTATATCAATTACTCTTCAGAATCGAACGACGCCCAGGACTGACAGTCAGACAATCTGATTAGTACATGGATGACAGTCTGTCCTAAGTCATGTCCTAGTCACACGCCCAAAAAAAGAGAAAGCAATCAAGATATCACCCTCCCTTCCTCTAGAAAAGGATATGGCATACCCAGATAAAGCTACTTTTCTACAAATAAAAACTTTTCAAAAACTGGTCTGGCCAAAGTCTAGGTGTTAGGTCCATAAGATGTTATTTTTTTGCTTTTTAAAGCTTAAAGAAAAGAAATACTATAACCTACCTTTTTACTCTGTAAAAACGTTTTAAATCTATTTGATCAGGTATATATTTTATTAAAGGCGATAATACTGAATTAAAAAATATTCATAAGCATGAAAAACTGACTATAGTTATATTGAAATTAATATGAAATCCTACAAAAGCGGTAATATCTAATCAGAATAAAACAGAAAGAAGACGAATATTTTCAAATTTACGTAAGTAAAATAAAAAATTGCATAATGAGGTCCATAAGATAAACGTTTATGCTAACTCTTAGCCCCTTTTTAAAAAAATGGGTTAAATTTAGGGGAAAATAAAAAATTGTGAATTAAGTAATGCAGTTTACGAGTTATAAGCGAATCTAATAATCATCACATGGTTATTTTATATATGGTGCCCCAAAAATTCGTAAATAGTTTAAAAATTCATAAAATCAAATGAAATTGGTAAATTTGAATATATTTTAAGACGAAATTGTTTCTACAAAGGTGGAATATTTTTAGAAAAGATAAAGTATTGTCTGCAATAGATTCTAAAACCCTTCGCGCTTTTGCGCATGCGTTAGGATAAGTTTTAGTTGACAAAAGAAAGGAGGAGATGTTTATGTTTATCAATAAACTAAATTCCGGAAATGCGCACATCCTTCCGCGTCTCACCCCTTAGTGAGATAGAATCGTCGAAAAGTGGTCTCTCAGTATACTGAAATGAACAGTTGTTTAAATTTTGGTGATAGAAGTTAAAATATGCAAACAAATCATGTTATTTCATGGAATATTACATTTATTTGCATGCAGACATATGTTTATAAACATGTCACAGCATTTAATTTATTGTTCAATGCATCTGTCATCTGCATAAATGACAGTTGTCTAGCGAATGACAAGATCATTAAATGAAGAAAATCAGGATAGATTCAAGAGATTTTGTGGTTAGTCGCACCGTTTTACTGCACTAAAGAAGATGGACTATACATATACGCTGGATATGATGCAAAAAAACCCAGTAGGCATTAAAGGTTCGATGAGTCATCTTTAGTTTATTAGTTCTGTGAGGGTCGACGAATCAGTCTTCAGAAAAATTTCTTCTCAAGAACTCACTTTAGAAATATCTTCTCACTATAGTTGCTATATGTCGAAGTACCACTTCTTACATTAATGTCAATGTTTCAAGGATATCATGTTCCAACTGATATACCATACCATAATTATTGGAACATGATATCCTGCTAACTGCTCGATTAATGGTACATGCTATTTGCAAATATTACGGTAGAATGTCATACCATAATTATTGGAACATGATATCCTGCTAACTGCTCGATTAATGGTACATGCTATTTGCAAATATTACGGTAGAATGTCATACCATAATTATTGGAACATGATATCCTGCTAACTGCTCGATTAATGGTACATGCTATTTGCAAATATTACGGTAGAATGTCATACCATAATTATTGGAACATGATATCCTGCTAACTGCTCGATTAATGGTACATGCTATTTGCAAATATTACGGTAGAATGTCATACCATAATTATTGGAACATGATATCCTGCTAACTGCTCGATTAATGGTACATGCTATTTGCAAATATTACGGTAGAATGTCATACCATAATTATTGGAACATGATATCCTGCTAACTGCTCTATTAATGGTACATGCTATTTGCAAATATTACGGTAGAATGTCATACCATAATTATTGGAACATGATATCCTGCTAACTGCTCTATTAATGGTACATGCTATTTGCAAATATTACGGTAGAATGTCATACCATAATTATTGGAACATGATATCCTGCTAACTGCTCGATTAATGGTACATGCTATTTGCAAATATTACGGTAGAATGTCATACCATAATTATTGGAACATGATATCCTGCTAACTGCTCTATTAATGGTACATGCTATTTGCAAATATTACGGTAGAATGTCATACCATAATTATTGGAACATGATATCCTGCTAACTGCTCTATTAATGGTACATGCTATTTGCAAATATTACGGTAGAATGTCATACCATAATTATTGGAACATGATATCCTGCTAACTGCTCGATTAATGGTACATGCTATTTGCAAATATTACGGTAGAATGTCATACCATAATTATTGGAACATGATATCCTGCTAACTGCTCTATTAATGGTACATGCTATTTGCAAATATTACGGTAGAATGTCATACCATAATTATTGGAACATGATATCCTGCTAACTGCTCGATTAATGGTACATGCTATTTGCAAATATTACGGTAGAATGTCATACCATAATTATTGGAACATGATATCCTGCTAACTGCTCGATTAATGGTACATGCTATTTGCAAATATTACGGTAGAATGTCATACCATAATTATTGGAACATGATATCCTGCTAACAGCTCGATTAATGGTACATGCTATTTGCAAATATTACGGTAGAATGTCATACCATAATTATTGGAACATGATATCCTGCTAACTGCTCGATTAATGGTACATGCTATTTGCAAATATTACGGTAGAATGTCATACCATAATTATTGGAACATGATATCCTGCTAACTGCTCTATTAATGGTACATGCTATTTGCAAATATTACGGTAGAATGTCATACCATAATTATTGGAACATGATATCCTGCTAACTGCTCTATTAATGGTACATGCTATTTGCAAATATTACGGTAGAATGTCATACCATAATTATTGGAACATGATATCCTGCTAACTGCTCGATTAATGGTACATGCTATTTGCAAATATTACGGTAGAATGTCATACCATAATTATTGGAACATGATATCCTGCTAACTGCTCTATTAATGGTACATGCTATTTGCAAATATTACGGTAGAATGTCATACCATAATTATTGGAACATGATATCCTGCTAACTGCTCGATTAATGGTACATGCTATTTGCAAATATTACGGTAGAATGTCATACCATAATTATTGGAACATGATATCCTGCTAACTGCTCGATTAATGGTACATGCTATTTGCAAATATTACGGTAGAATGTCATACCATAATTATTGGAACATGATATCCTGCTAACTGCTCTATTAATGGTACATGCTATTTGCAAATATTACGGTAGAATGTCATACCATAATTATTGGAACATGATATCCTGCTAACTGCTCGATTAATGGTACATGCTATTTGCAAATATTACGGTAGAATGTCATACCATAATTATTGGAACATGATATCCTGCTAACTGCTCGATTAATGGTACATGCTATTTGCAAATATTACGGTAGAATGTCATACCATAATTATTGGAACATGATATCCTGCTAACTGCTCTATTAATGGTACATGCTATTTGCAAATATTACGGTAGAATGTCATACCATAATTATTGGAACATGATATCCTGCTAACTGCTCGATTAATGGTACATGCTATTTGCAAATATTACGGTAGAATGTCATACCATAATTATTGGAACATGATATCCTGCTAACTGCTCTATTAATGGTACATGCTATTTGCAAATATTACGGTAGAATGTCATACCATAATTATTGGAACATGATATCCTGCTAACTGCTCGATTAATGGTACATGCTATTTGCAAATATTACGGTAGAATGTCATACCATAATTATTGGAACATGATATCCTGCTAACTGCTCGATTAATGGTACATGCTATTTGCAAATATTACGGTAGAATGTCATACCATAATTATTGGAACTTGATATCCTGCTAACTGCTCGATTAATGGTACATGCTATTTGCAAATATTACGGTAGAATGTCATACCATAATTATTGGAACATGATATCCTGCTAACTGCTCGATTAATGGTACATGCTATTTGCAAATATTACGGTAGAATGTCATACCATAATTATTGGAACATGATATCCTGCTAACTGCTCTATTAATGGTACATGCTATTTGCAAATATTACGGTAGAATGTCATACCATAATTATTGGAACATGATATCCTGCTAACTGCTCGATTAATGGTACATGCTATTTGCAAATATTACGGTAGAATGTCATACCATAATTATTGGAACATGATATCCTGCTAACTGCTCGATTAATGGTACATGCTATTTGCAAATATTACGGTAGAATGTCATACCATAATTATTGGAACATGATATCCTGCTTACTGCTCGATAAATGGTACATGCTATTTGCAAATATTACGGTAGAATGTCATACCATAATTATTGGAACATGATATCCTGCTAACTGCTCTATTAATGGTACATGCTATTTGCAAATATTATGGTAGAATGTCATACCATAATTATTGGAACATGATATCCTGCTAACTGCTCGATGAATGGTACATGCTATTTGCAAATATTACGGTAGAATGTCATACCATAATTATTGGAACGTGATATCCTGCTAACTGCTCGATTAATGGTACATGCTATTTGCAAATATTACGGTAGAATGTCATACCATAATTATTGGAACATGATATCCTGCTAACTGCTCGATTAATGGTACATGCTATTTACAAATATTACGGTAGAATGTCATACCATAATTATTGGAACATGATATCCTGCTAACTGCTCGATTAATGGTACATGCTATTTGCAAATATTACGGTAGAATATCATACCATAATTATTGGAACATGATATCCTGCTAACTGCTCGATTAATGGTACATGCTATTTGCAAATATTACGGTAGAATGTCATACCATAATTATTGGAACATGATATCCTTGAAACATTGACATTAATGTAAGAACTAATAAACTAAAGATGACTCATCGAACTTTTAATGCCTACTGGGTTTTTTTGCATCATATCCATCTCTTTAGTGCAGTAAATCCATCTTCTTTAGTGCAGTAAAACGATACAACTAACCACAAAATCTCTTGAATCTATCCTGATTTTCATTTTAGCGGTTGATAACCCGATTTAGCGGTTCAGCATTCTTCTGCTCAAGGCATTTCAAAGGAAAAAGGGCCACAAGGATGGGTGTGGTAAAGCCACTCCAATCCATAATAGAGATTCTTCAGTGCAGGAATGTGGATTCAATTTTGCCTCTATTATTTGGATGCTCCAATTGGTGAAAATTGATTCTCATTTACCCACAAGATATTGAGCAATCATAATGAGACCTCATCGATCTGACAAATTCCATTTTGTAGAATTCCCCTTTTATCTGAATAAAAACTCGTGCTTTGATTGCAATTGTACGAATGCAACTTGAATCCTTCACTTCATCGTGTAGAAATTTAGCTACACGTTTTTATTTTCATTTAAGGGTTCACATGACTGTTTCATAAGGCAACAATGAGTATTTCGAAATCCTTTAAATTATTTTTTTTAATAAACATTTGTAGAAAGGACTTGTATGTGGTAATATAACTTGAATGCAAATTTGAACCGATAACAAGATGGCTCATTATATGAATAGTTTTATCATTAAAAAAACTATCAAAATATTTTTTTTGCAATATAAAAAATATATTGCTAAGAGGGGGCTTTCAATTTTACTGCTGAGTTGCTATAACATGACTTGCTTCACTGAAATATTATTTCATTCATAAATTTTAACATTTAAAAAAATTCACTAAAAATAATTTAAACATAAAACATTTTTTAAAAATAATTTTTCTAAATTATATTCATCTATTCAAAACACACATATTTAAAAAAAATAAAAAGTTCCGCATTTTAGGGTTAATGAATTTTAAAAGACATGGAGTTTATTATAATTTTGTTATAATAATGCAACGATTTAAAACAACACTAGGGCTATTTTGAGATGACCTCGTCATTTTGATCCGCGGTCAGATGACGAGGACGACACTTGAGCTGGCACCCCTTCTCCAAACTTCCACACCACACAAGCGGGATGACTTTTGCCCTGATGGATTTAACGTGCACCAAACCCTCTTATATGACGGTTCTTCGGTCTTTATCTCGAACCTGAAACCCCCCGCTTCCGAAGCCGAGCACCACAATTAAGACTTTATGTGAGAACAGAAAAAAAGGGAACAATATTGCATTTTAATAAGCGTCCGATTTATATATCCCTTACATTCAGTGCCCTCTATTGTTAAAAAATTGAATTTATATATATATATATATTCTCACGAACCACATTAAAATATATCAGTTTTTACCAATTTTATATATTTTTAAGTACAAATTTGCTTAAATCATATCTATAGAAAAGCAAAAAAGTAAATAAAATTTGAGTTTATATATATAAGATTGTTACCTCTTGTTAAATGTGAACTCCGATGAACAGTCCTTCTGAGCAGTGCTGTCAATCCCAAGTGTTCTCCGTCGTCTCCATCGTAAGGACAACTGTTCCTGCGCCTAGAAAAAGAATTGTAAAAATAAATTTAATAAAATTAATTTTTTTAAAAGTACATTTTTTATTAGTGTGTTAAAAAGTAAGCGTTGTTGTTTTAATTATCTTTCACTGATAAAACTTTTAATTATAATCACTACTAATATATTTTAAAATTCTGGAGGAAATTTTTTTCTATTAATCTAGAAGCTGGCACCACCACACAGGAAACAAAATTTAGTTAAATTAATCTATTGCATGTCAGTTATGTTCTAAAAATATTAAAGCAGTATATTATCATGAAAAACAAGAAAATGCAGGAAATTTCAAAACTGTAACACATTAAAAAGTATTACAAAATTATTAAAAAATTTTTTATAAGCAGGAAACGAGTCAAATTAAATGCATGTGTATAAAAACAAGTATTCGTAAGACATCAAGAACCAAGAGAATAAATAATTAGTTTAGAATTTTTAAATATTATCAAATCAGGAGAAATGTAGCTGAGTTGATGCATTTTGTAAATTGCAATTTTTAATGTTTAATTTGTTTAGATAATTTGAACAACAAAATTAATCCTTAAACAACTTTAAAAAAAATTTTCATCGATTGTTTGAATTTTAAAACATTATTCATATAAAGTAAATAATTTATGTATATTAACAATTTCTTGGTTCCTTTTTTTGGGTAAATTTTTTTAAAAATTACATATAAAAAAATTAAAATCTTTTATATGCATATAAATATAAAATGTCCTAGGATTTTTTCACATTTTTTTTTCCTCCATGCAATTTTTTAATGCTTATTTTTATTTCTGCGCCATAATTTACATCGCTGGAATTCTAATTTTATCATCAAATACAGAATCATTTGATTTTCTTCTAAATTTTATAAGAAGTTAACACAATTAGAGATTACGGTACAAATATATGAGAAGCTGCGTATAAATTAATAACTTATAATAATAAATAATCTATTAACACAAAAACATTCATTACTTAAAAAAGATTTAAATTTTGAAATTAAAGCTTTGGAAACATCTAGCGGCTTTTAAAATATAGCTACTTAATAGTTTTGTTTTGTAATTTGAAATTTTGAGGACTTGCCCAAAGGAAATGATATAACAATGATCTGTGAAATTGCTTTTTCGGATAATCTAAATCAATTTTCAATCTAAATTAAAATAAAAAATTAATATTAATAACTATATTTAATAACATATACACTAATTTATTTTGTTACGGCTGGATATCTTTTGAAAATTTTACTTTATTACTTTTTTATTGATTAGGTGGCAACCGTTCGTTATGGACAATAACCTTCTAAATAACATCAGGAAATCCCAAGAATAAAGTAAAACTTTCTAAACATCAATATTAGTCTCTGAGGTAATTGATGCCGATTCATTTAAATGATTCAATGAACTTTTTCGCTCCAGAATAATGTAGGTTATTCAGATTTCATCTCTTTTTATCATACATTTCAATCAGCGAGAATACTCAAACTTTCGCGCATACTTCCTAATAAATTTGATAACTTCTAACCCCAGCATAAAATTCTAGATTTTGGATAAGGCCACGAATACTTTATATGACATTGATGAACGATAGTTAGGAAATATAGGAATCCTTGGCGTGGATCTAATATTTTTAATGAATCTGTCATGAGAATCTGTATTTTGGATCTATTTTTGTCGACCGATTGACATTAAAATTTGACACAAATCTATAGCTATAGTCACGGGATAACATCAGGAATTTTATGATTTAATCGTTTGCAATCGGATGGTGCCTCTCACTCGCCATTCAAGAATATGTATCATTTTGACATTTTATTTATTTTCTATTTTGACTGTTAAGTCACCCATCTGACTCTCCGACCCGCCACGAAGGCACACGGATTTAAACCATAAAACTGAATGACCGGACCGCCGCAACAGCAACACTGGTACGAACTGTGGTTGAGTCCTAAGGGCCATCACCGGCCACGGTACAACCCTCCCCGAAGGAAACATGTCCCGTCATCGATGGAAGGAGTCAGATCCCCCACCTATTTGTGTACTCTCCAGGGTGGCGAGGTTCAACCACCATGCCGGAAGCATCTCATCCTCATTTCGAGGTACCCGCCCCGGGATTTTATTCTGATTGTTAAAAACGCCTACTGATTAGTAGAAAGATGTCGATTCATTTTTCAAAGAAATTCGATTTAAAACAATTGTTTATATTTATTTTTCAGTGCAATAAACAAATCTTTGCATCGTTCTAATTATGCATCAAATTACTTTTCCGAGTGGAAAAGGTTAAATCATTGTGTTTGCATGCATGCAAAAGCATATGATTAAAGATGGTCAACTATTTGATAAATATGGTTCAAAATTTGCTAAGAATTTATATTTTAAATCTTAATCTATATGCCAAATTTTATTTACATAGCTCTTTGAGTTTTATAGTTTGCGAGCTTACTTGGAATTGATCTTTTAAATGGATTTCGTTCAAAGATTGACAGAGATCTACAAATTTATTCATAAATCCATGTACCAAATTTCATCTGTCAGGCTCAAAGTGTTATGGCGTTCATAGACTGAAATCATATCAAAAATATGTTTTCCAGACTCAAGGAAATTTTAAATATAGATATTCGTTAAAATCTCAAGTTTGATTAGTTCTATATTTCCTCTATACTTCGTACAAGAGAAAGTAAAATTGCATTTGAGCAATTTTGTATCATCTGAGCAATAAATAACAATTGATAATCGGGTCGATTACGTTTTTCCTATTTAATTAGGGGAGGGGGGCATCATATCAATTAACGAAACCATGTTGTTTATTATTTCGTGATTTATTGTTTGGTTGTAAATCAGCCATCTTTTTGAAAATATTTCTTCTGAAGAATGTTATCAGAAATTTCAGAATCTCACTTGTGACAGTGCTGCCTATCTAAATTCATACATTCCGTTGTAAAACACAAATGAAAAACATCTTATGCACAAACAATTCAAAATTCAAGGTTCTAAATAAATGTTCTTTTTTTCCCTTATATGTTGCACATTATTTTCAGAATTTTTACTCCAAAATAGAGTGCTTATTATCCTGAGCATAAATTTTGTTCATCGAAATTTGTTTTCTACGAAAATAAAAGGAAATAATGATATTGCATCACATAATCCGAGTACTGCAAATTCTTGCCACCAGAAGAAGTAAAATAACAATAGTTCAAAATTTGATTTTTATTTTTGGTTAGTTGCATATCACCCTTTTAAATGTCTGCCATGATTGCCTGAATGATTTTTTTCCTTGCATATGACAGTTATTTTTAAGAATAAGGAATCTGAAATCATTATTAAAGGAATGCACAAAAAAGAATATCATAAATAACATTCCTTGTACTATAAAACAGAATATGAAATCATTTCGAAATGGCATACGCTCAATCCATCTCCATACTTCCCCCTCCCTCCCAAAGAATGCTCTTATTAGCTGTACATAATAAAGTATTTATGTCAAAAAGATTTATTTTGGTTAAAAATATGTAAGATTTTCTCTTGATAAATGAATAATAATCTATTTGTTTATAAGTAATTAGAATTGAAAGATTCTTCATACATTTCTCTTTTGTTATATCCATAATATCACCGATTTTCTGAAAGATAGTCATTAAATGATAATTAAACTTAATGGCTTTGAAATTTTGATACAGATAAATTCATTAATATTCAACTTTAACCTTAAATATTTTATTCTCCGTTAAATGTCTTGACACTGTATGCAAAGAGCGGATGTCAGATTATACATGCATCGAAATTGATATTAGATCCAAGCTTCTTTGTTAATTATCTTCTAATGAATTTTCTGAAAAATATCTCATGATACAATACAGGTAATAATGCTTATGCCACTTGTTATTAATAATATTGCCATTAAGCATAAATCTTTTAAAATCTTGCTGAAACTGGAAAAGTAGAATACATTGTGCTGAAATCTTTGTTCTCATTGTTAAAGGCAGCGCAATTGAAATTGAAAGAGATTTGTTTATTATGTTAACAAATAACTTAAGAACAGAAAACGTTGTTGATAAAAGCCCTATCATTTAATTATTGTTTTGTTAACACAGTCATTAAATTCCTATGATTATAAAAGTTGATAATAACAACAAACGATACAAAATGAATTGTACCGTGAAAAGTAATGATAAAGCTTGCATTTTGATAAGGAATTAATTATAATTGATTCGTGCTTTTGCGAACCTATGGTTTACGAACTCCTAGTCCACTACACTGCATGGCATATTTTTCGGAATAATTTAAAGTATATATTGATTGAATAAATGGAGATTGTTTTACGTTTAAAGGAGGAAATGCGGGTTCTTCATTATGCGATATGCAACACATTTCTATATGTGCAGGAAAGAGTATCTTTAAATAAATTTGAGGAGGGGGGCCTTACTTGTTGAAATAAGGGTAGTAAAATATATGACTTGTCAGGAATCAGTGCGTATTTCGCATTTATTAAGAATATTCTCCTTTAAATAAATGCGGGTCTGGTACTGGATTAGAAGAATGTCTCTCCACATGTGGGCAAGCAGAGAGTGCCGAATCATTTATCGTTTTCGTCATCTGACTAAGGCTAAAATTGCGAGTTTCTTCTTGAATCTCTCTCACGTTGGTTTTAGATTGTGCGTAAATTTGATTATATTAAATTAGTGCGAAGAGCAGGAAGGGTTTTTTCACAATCCTTCCTTCAAGATATTTTGTATTCAAACAAGATTCAAATTAGTTTTTGTTTTATACAACATATTCTTACATACCCTCTTATCCGAGCTATAAAGAATTAAATTTGGTTAACATACAAGGAGAGATCAAATGAAGAATGCTTAGTTTCTGATACGACGAATATTTTAACTGTTCCGTAAATGGATGTACTATTATCCAATAAAAAAAAGCTGGAAATTGTAATAATGTAATACTTATCCACTAAAATTTGTAGAAATTTCACGCGATACATTGCATCTGGTATGATGTTATTTTATTATTATAAATTTGTTATTTACAGTGCTAGAATTAGAACTATAATAGCCAATTCAACATATGAACCAGATTATCTACTATACAAAAATTTTATTATATAATTTTTTATTATTATATTTTTATTATTTTATTATCATATTTTTATTATTTTAATAAAAATATTCACAAATGAAATGATGTGATGAATGAAATATAGAAAGGAAATATTTCTTTAAAAACATAATAAATAATTTTAATTATATTTTTATTTATACTTAAAAATTACACTGAATTGATAGCTTATATAGTAGTTAGTTCAACATTCAATTGCGAAAATCAAAGCTAACTACTCCAGATGTTCCAGTGCAGAAAACAAGCATTCCAATGAAAAGAAACAATGGTAAATAATGTTTTAAAATATTTGACGTTTGCATAAACTTTTTACATGATACACGCTACTTAGCTCTTTAGACTTTAAAAACTGCGGTGATAATTAGTTCATTCTCGATAGAATGAAGTTTAATCTACATTTCAAGAATAATAGGATGGATATTAATCCTAAAGCTGCTTTCCCCGCGATTTCCACGGGTTTGCAATCAGTCCATTTTATATTGCATCCCGCGGTTTTCGCAGTTTAGAGTGTTTATTTTTACGATTACAGATTTTTATTATATTGTGTAACATATAGTATCAGTTCACTTTTCCTGAAAAATATTTGGACTTATTCGCAAATATCGAATTCAAATAGTTATTTTACGTACTCAGAGGGTTAAACACATTAAAAGAGAGAATGTTGCTAAAAAATGAGAGCAGGTAAGTACCTGATGAGACAGATGACAAGAATGAGGACGAGGACGACGAGGATGGTTCCGCAGATGACGCCGAAGAGGAAGGTCATGGGGCTATCTGTGGGTCTGACCGGGGGTGCTGTGCCCGCGCTCGACCCAGAAGATGACAGAGAGCCTAAAAAAAGAAACAGTTCTTCTAAGTGCTTGATTTTTTTCTTCCAGTATCGTTAAAAATTTAATTCATTGTTTTATTCATTTTCAAGATATCTCATAAAATACAACATTTTATCACACTTAAAAGAGAGAAAATTAGAGACATTCATGATAAAGGAAATTCGACTAATTTATAGCGGATATGAAAATAAAAATTTAGAGAAACTAATTAAATTCAATGCAATGCATGGCATCTTCTCCCTAATTTCATACAAACGATGCGAAATTCCTTACAGCAAGACGTTTTCGTTGAATGGCATATAATTATAATGGAATATTTGGTGAATAGTGAAATTAACACAATATTAATTTTTCCTGTTTCATCGTATACATTAGTTGTTTATTTAAAAGAAATGAATCCTACTGGAAAAATATCCAATAACAGAATACATTGCCACATGAATATCAACAATACAAAAAAAAATAAAAACTATAAATAGGGAAAGTTATTAAAAGATATATTTGAAAGTTAATATACTATATACGTAGTTAATCTAAAAATATAAAATAATAAATAAAAATTTTGAACCTAAAAATTTTATAAACTTAAAAAACATTATAAAATTTCATATTTAGATACATTCGATATTAAAAATATATTAGAAACTTAAAATAATCATATATCATTTAAAATAATATAATCATTTAAGAAATCATTAATTAAAAGAATATAATCATTTAAAAAATAATAGTAAAAAGACTAAGAATTCAAAAGTTAAATAAAATCAATCATAAATCGTTAAAAAACATACTGGGAGTTTGAAAGTTAAAAACATTTGAACCAAAGAGCGTATTAAAACTTTCTTAAAAAAATAATCAATATTTAATAATATTTTATTTAAGGGCACACGGTACCTTCACAACTTTTTTTTTAAATTTTAAGCAGGAAACAAAAGTTTCATAGTAATGTATGTTAACATTGGAATAAAATACCCTGAAAAGAAAAAAAAATTAATTTTAATCTACCTGTTTAGATGAAATTTCCATTTATTTTTAAAAATTTCAATTTTTTAAATTTGCTACTACTTTTTGAAATATGAGTATTTTTGCTTCAAACTTTTTTTTATAGATTCTCTAAAATATATTACACAAAAATACGCATGGATTACGAGATATATTCAGTACTTATTTTAATATAAAATTTTTACTATTATATATGGTGAAAAATAGGAAAATTTAGCAGCACTTCATTACTAATCTTTAAACAACTCAAATACTAATCTTTAAACAACTAATCAAGTAAATGCTTATTGCACCATAATTTTATTAAATACATAATGATGAACTTGTAGACAAAATTTAAAAGCTCTATCTTATTTAGGAAAAACACCTTAGCATTTAAAAACAAGAAGATGAATAAAAACAGAACACGGAGAAAAAGACTAAAAAGAATTAAAGATTTCATTTGTGGATAAGAATTTATTTGCTCTTTTCACAAGAAAATGTTATGAATAGTCATAAAAACTATAAAATTTAAAATATATATACAAAATTTAAAACACTTATCTTCAATACAAGATATCTTATAAAGTTTTAAATACTCATTACTGCAGTAGAAAGAAACATGATCGAGAAAAATAGTTGTATAAAACCCACAAAATATCTAGATTTTTAAAAAATAAATTAATATATATGGTGATTAAAATTTATTGAACACGATTCAAAAGCATCCAGTTTGTACGCTAGTCCTCCTTTTTTAAAATTATAATATTCTATGCGTTCACAAGCACGTTTCATTTTTTTCTAAACTGACTCATACACAGCAGATTTCTTATGTTTTCTCTGATATAGACGCCTATAATCCATCTACATGACTAAATGTCTAAACTTTTTGTTCAGAGGAGTGTTATTTTCAACTTGAACACTTTCTAATGATTTAGATATTCCTACATTGAACTTAGAAACTGCATCTGCAACTCAATTCGGACTCGATACAGTGAAACAGAAATTTCGTTTGAGCCCTTACTCCATATGACACTATGAAGATTTTCGTTTGAATTCTGTGTTAAACACTTTGTGCAAAGTTGAAAAAGTTCATCTGATGCCAGTCGTTGATAAATTTGCATAATTTTGGGAACACATTTCTCATTTATTGGTGTTTTTATATGTGTTTTATGTGAACTTGGTGTTTTACCATTGGCCAAAGCTTCCTGAAAAATGTACTAAGAATATTTCCAGAAGGACACAATTCCCTACTAAAAAGAGTAAAATAATTCAATGTTTCCTTGGGTTGTGAGACTAGTTCCAAAGTATTTAAAGGCCATTTTTAAAGGTTTAGGACTCTTTAAATCCGTGTCTACGAATTAAAACCTTAACAACTTTTGAAATAATAAAGATACAGCTTTAATATTTTAGTGTGATGTGAGGATGAGTATAAGCAAACAAATGAGTCAAAAAACTTTTCGACATTAATCATTTTTTTAGGTACCATGTCCCCTTAATGAAAATTTATCTACATGATTAAATTTGACCAATTCATTCTCAAATGTGCTGTTGACTTCAAATGTTCTGGCTAACACAATAAAACATATTCAACTTAGCATGTCACCAAAATCAATTATATTATTGATGGATTTATATGGAAAACAGAACACATGAAAGATCATGCCGAAGATATCAAACATACGTAAATTACGTAAAAAATGAAGGTATTACGTAAAAAACGTTACGTAAAAAAATGAACGTAACGTAAAAAAAGGAACGTAAAAAAATTACGTAAAAACGTACGTAAAAAAATGAACGTAACGTTAATGAATTACGTACGTAAAAAAATGAAGTAATTACGTAAAAAACGTAACGTATTACGTAATAAAATGAACATAAAAATTACGTAAAAAAATGAAGATATATCAATTTAAATAATAATGATAGCATTTTGTGAAACAAATAGCTTATAAATTTCATTCGTAGGTTAAGTTAAGGTAATTGGGAATGAATTTTGCTTATTTTTCTACTCATAAAAACATTTTAAATCAAAAAATATTTTTTTTCTATTTAAAATGTTTTTATGAGCAGAAAAAATAAATCCATAAATTATGGGAATACATAATCATGGCTCAAAAGGCTCAATAAAGAATGCATTTAAATTCAAATTAATTTATTAATTAACCAGTTGCAGTTACAGTAACTGCCATAAATATTCCAGTATGTTCCCAAATAGCTCAGAGATGTAATTGGGAAATACGTTTTGGTTTCTGATTATGGCAACGAAACTGATTTGAAAAGAATATATTTGAAATGAAAAGAAATTACAATTTATTGCTACAGAATTTATCGGCCATTTCCAAGTAATCCAATGTACTGTTTATTGATTATTTTTCAATAAAATGGCACTCTATTTTCCGGAATATATATTCATATTTGTTGAAACTTCAATTGTGGATGGTTCGAGTGGTTAATTTCTCCATCTCTAGACTCTCCATTTTTTTATTGCAAAGAGTCAAAGTTATCATCTTCAGATTCCTCTTTTAGCATCATATTTCTTTCTTTCTTGATGTGAACTTTCTTGTTTTCCTTTATATTCGATTGCAGGCAGTAATTATTGATAAGTGGCTTTCGAAAATATATGTGTAGATTACATGATAAGTTATTAAAAATCTTAGTTGTTGATTTGGCATAAAATAATAAACATTATTGGAGGCAGAATACTACTGTGTTTCTAAATTTATTATCATTTCATATCGTATAATTATCCCAAAAAAATTAAAAATATAAGTTTCTGTTACACTAAAACTTATTCACAATTACGCCAGAATGGAAGTTGTTTAGAAGTAATTGAGGACCCTTTTGTATTTCTAAGGAGAAAATCTGAAAATAAAAATTCAATCTTACTTATAGCTGCATATCTTGCAAATCCATAAAATGTACAATTTAGCAACTTCCATTGTAAATAAGATGCAGGGAATGAATAATGGCATTAAAAAAATTTTGATTTTACTCTTTTTTACGGTTGCAACTAAATTAAATAAAGGTTAGAAAATTTCATTCAATACTCGAGAATGTTTGAAAGAATATACATATTTTCAGGTTTGTTGAAGCTTCAACTGTGTATTCTATAGTCACTGTTCCCAATTACTCCTAGTTTCCAATTACCCTCATTGATTCTACTTGCTCTAGAGTTCCAATTTTATTTTTATAGTGAAGATGCCAAATGAAATTGCATTTTCAAGAAGAGATCGAAAACTCTGAAATACAGAGTCTCCAAATTAGTTCATTAAAAAATTAAATTAATTTTAAGTTTGAGGATTGCAAGAATAGAATTTTATGACTATGCCACTATTCCTATTTTTTGCATACAAAAATGAACCTATATATCAATTCAACATTAGAAAAGATTGCAACTTGGCGCGAAATCTGAGCGACATAAAAGGAGACTATTGATCTGACACATTGCAGTAAACACTCGGACACAAAGGTTGAAAACTCAGAATATAAATAATGGTACGACAATCTTCAATGTGCAGAAGCAATTTATTGTATATGTACAGCTGAACCAAATCATTCAGATACTTTGGCAATTGAGAAATATCTACATCAACATTGGATTCCCTGAGTAAAAACAGTTTCAAATTGTCATCATGTAAAAGATATTCAGAGAATTTCAAAACAAGAAAGCGATCATTAATAAATAGAATAAAAATGAGGGGTTTCATGATTAGAGACTTGCGAGTATCCAGATATACTTGGCAACTTATGAGGAATAGCATCAGTAAAATATATATATAGCAATCCATCACTTAAATAAAGATAATTGCAAACAATGAAATCAATATAGGAACCGATATTATTAAATTTATTTAAAAGAAATTCCAAAATTAATTGAATCAAAAACCTCAGAAAACTCAATATAAATATTATCATCACATCAATTTCAAGTATTCAAATGAAGAAATAGTCTTATTTTATAAACAAAATAAATCCGTAATATTTGAACATTTTGGAATAAATTTATGTTGAATTGATGAAATCAATCAATTAATGTGGTGAAAAATATTCCTACATATTATAATTTCAAATATTTTAAAAAATTAATTCAAATATAATTTTTATAATCATTTTCTTATATCAGAATAATTTTGGTTCGATTCAGGAAGTACATTTATTTTTCCCAGAAAGGTTTATTAATATCAGAAGTGGATAATTACACATTTCTGCAAAAACTTTAAATAGTAAATGAATGCATAAAATCAACATCAACGGCAGAAGATTTCAGTTAGTAATTGTCATAACACATCTTCTCATGATATAATATCTATTTTAACTAAATCTAAACGCAACTGACATTTAATCCATGATTTTTTCAAAGAATTAAAAGTTTATACTTAGATTTGAAATAATGAGGAAAAGGATTATCGATACCATTTTCATAACATGCATTACTGTAGAACATTTTATATGGTGAAGGTTTATTTTTTTAAAAAAATATATGATTAACACTTTTTAGGTTCAAAGATTATTAAATTATATACGTGTATTATGCAACTATTTTTAGCATTTTTATTAATATTTGACCTTAAAATTAAATTCCTCAATAATTTTCGGATCTCTGTTTTTTTTTAATGCTTAAGAGCTATCATTTTTTCATAAGTTTTTTTTTCTCATTTGAATATTAAAAGGGAAATTAATTTTTAATAAATTTTATAGGTATAGTCTGACAAAAAAACGTGTTATGATCTTAAAAGTTAAAAACAATTATGTAATTTAAAAAAAAATGTAAAATAAATTGCCGTTAGTTCACTAATCAAACACTATATATTTCAAACAATTTTTTAAAAGCTAGATTCATTTTTAAATATTGGAATTACTCTTAGAAAAACCAACTGACAGTGCATAATGGTGATTATCCTCAGAGATCAAAGTTTTATAATTGTGAACAACTGAAACAGCACTAATGTAAATATTATATAAGATCGAATCTACAAATTTATTCTTAAAATTAAAAAAATACTGCTAAATTAGTTTTAATATTTACTTATAAACAAGGATAAAATTAAATTTTTCAATGGTTCAAACAATTATTACTACTACTTTTATTATAATTAAATGAGAACCAAAGCAGATAGAAATATTTTTTATAGAAATTAAATTTCTGAAATAAATTTTTTTTTTACATATTTACCAACTTACTTTGAAGCAGCAGGAAAATATATAACATGCAGTATATTTTTTCGTGACATTTTCGATTCAGTGAAATCCAAAGACATTTCAGATCCGATCGAAGAAAGTTAATTTGAAGAACAGGAAAGTATGATTTAGTAGTAAGAAGTACACTGCCACCATGATTTATATGAAATTGTTATTGAATGTTGGTATTTACGAAAGCTGAAGTAGTTAATAGTAAATAAATCGGAAAAACAAATGTCGTGTCAAAACTATACTTCAGCTAAATATATAATATCGTAATTTTTTTGGGTATATAGAATTTAAAAAAAATCAGTAGCTTTAGTTCTTAATACAGACATTCTGAAAAAATATAGAATGTCTTTTATTAGATACCGTGCGTATTTTAGATCAAATCGGGTCATCAACTTTTCCAGCTATAGTATCCATTTTTAAATCTTCCAAAAAAAATTGGGATGAAGATAGCCTTCAGGCCACACCGATACTTTTAATAGAGGTTAAAAATCATTTTAGTAAATATCAACACAAAAGAGGCTTAAGTAGGAAATTTTGCTTCATATCAATAGTAGAACAAAAAGTAACTTTAAAGCTTAAAAAAGGCTGTTATTGCGTTCACAGTTGATTTCGGATTTAGCTCTAACGAAAAAAAAAAAAAAAAAAAAAAAAAGATTTCTTTTTGGCGTTTACTTACAATTTTGAAGCTCGAATTCTTTCTTGCATCAGTGAAAACAGCTTACTTTTCTTATTGTTCATATAGGATTGTTAACTCTTTATTAATTATCGGTTTAGCTGAGCCACTCCACGCTGTAGAGGCTTAAACATTCACTTTGGATTTAATCTCAGGGTTGAAAAGTTCTTCACAAACTAAAGCTTGTTCATGGTGATCAATAACCTTGGTATCAATATTTGGATAAAATTGTCATGAAATACCATCAAATTTATCACAAATATCTTTCCAGAAAATGATAAATTCTTGTCTTGGTTCAATAAATAAAACCCTCATGGTTCCAGATAATCGAGTTGTGAACTTTTTTTGAAGCTGCTTCTATATAAAACATTCAAATATCAGTTTTTAAATTCGTAAAATGTTCTTTAACATCAGCAAACTTCTTTTCAAAAGCTTTTCAAAAAATTACACATATTATTGTGAAATTTCTCCAAAAAAAATGTCTTCACTTCCTTTTTAAAATTTGCATCCTTCGTCTTCGGCGATATGTTGCCAAGTAGGTCATTATAAACTCTAAACAAGGTTGGCTATAAAAAATTTATACCAATAATTATAAGAAAATTAAAAAGAATCGGAGAATGGATTATAGACATATGAGATTGCATTATCTTTGATTTTCGGTTTCTACAAAATTTTGTAGCTCTCGATTTTTTTACAGATATTTGGTTTAATAAAAGAATATTCCTTAGCATATGCTTATCTTATATAATGAACTTAACAGCCGAAGTTGTGAGGTTCAAATGTAAATTAAGAAAATATTTTAACTTGGGAAATATAGCTATCTCCAAATTTAGTTCCCTTCCTTCTTTTAATAGACTTTTGAAGATTGTGAAAATGTATAAATGTTATTGTATTCAAAATAAGGTTGGTAATGGTTATAAAGAGCGATCATGGTTAAACTATTTCTTCTTCCTGTGGTTAGAGGTACAAGAACAACAATAACACAAAAGACTGATCAAGTAAATTCAGCAACATCCCTTCTGTGATTACAGATATTTAAAACTTGAATCTCGTTTGAAGCTATCCTTTACAAGTATTTGATTAATGAGAGAATATTTTATGACACATCATCATTAAATTAAAATGGATACAAAAAAACTAATTAACAATTAGAAATGTATTTTCAGATTTGAAATTATAAATTTTAATAATAGTACTAATTTAATTAAAATTAAAAGATTATGAAAAACAGGGCCAGTTATGATGCATTTCTATATCAAGAGATTTCATACCTTTATTCTTCGTCTTATGAATAGTTCAGAAGCTGTACGGAAAACGCATGATGAATTCATTTTCTTTAAGTAGCTCATTTATTTCTCTTTTAACAATCCAGTTAACGGTGTTATTACCTTTTTATATTAACATATGTGCAACGACCAGACTGATTCCTATTAAAGGAATGCAATTTCATCGACAATTGAAAGTAGCAAAAGAGTTTTTTCTCAATTAATTGAAAACTGGGGAAGACAATATCTGTTATGAAAGAACATTTTTAGCTATCATATATCTGTAACCTATAAAAATCACCTATTTAATATATATATTTCTTCTAAAAGTTATGCACAATCACTACAATAAGTAATTTTAAGGATATTAAATCTGTGCTAGCAGTCAATTAAGTCAATATATTGCTAAAATTCAACTTATACTAGTGTTTGTATTTTTTTTCTAAATTAATCAATTATATTCAAATATGAAAGTCACAAAATGAAATATATTGGATATGAAATATTGAGTACAAAATAGATACTAACACTTACTAGTCTGCACTGGTTTAAAATATTCACTCTGTTTGGCTAGAATCTGAAAAAAACAACAATTTAAAGTCATTTATATATGTAAATGATTCTAAACATAATTTTTGAAAAGTAATTCAGTCATGTGAAAGAATAAAAATATGTCTTAAATTTTTATAGAAACCGGGATATTCTGTTTGGTAGGGCTTTGAATTCATATCACTTGGATTGTGAGTTCAAACCTCGCCGGCCGAAGACTCTCCATGTACATGTTGCTGGTGCACGTATAAATCTGTCATAACCACAAAGTCCCCCAAGTCGAGACAATACCACTGGGGATACTGGATGAGAGTTGATTGATCTCTGATTCAGGTCTGAGTTACAATCTGCGGATGAGTGAATAAAATGTATGAATGAAGACCGACCCGTTAAAAGGACTGTGACGCATGAGTAGCTAAGATTCTTGTCCTAGATGGCGCAACTGAAACAAGAGACGCTAAACTTCGGCTTAAAATCGCTGACTTTGTCAGCTTTCGTGTCTATGACAAGTGTCATAAGCAACAACAACACATTATATAAGTTTATTTTCATTGCTAATAGTTTGAAATTTGATTCCACCGTATACTGAGATGCATATACAGTATCTAAAAATCTACAATACTCTTCAAATCTCATGTCTATCAATCTATTGATAAACAAGAGATCTAAATAAAATCGATATTGTTTGAACTCTATGAATTGGGGTTAGTGTATAGTAATAAGTATGTGATTTCACCACATACAGAAGGTCTTTCAGTTACCGATGTTAGTGTAATATGTAAATCAGCAGGAATGGTCTCACCCAAACTTTCTTGCGTAGTCACTAGTAAATGTAAGTCTGTATATAGTAACCGTATACCCTTGATGGACAATAGATATGGAAGAACGTATTAGAGTGCAATCTTTAGCGATTTCTTGCGCGCATTAATTTAAGTTAAAATACAGGCAATTGCTTCTGAAACGCCAAACTTATTTACGTCTTTTTTTTCTGGACAGATTGAAACCAGAATTCGATGCAGAATTATTAACTGCAGTGAATTTCAGATGAATATCTGAAATTCTTCCTGTTCCTGTTTTTGAGAGTCTATTTTACGTGCTTGCGAATGTACGGATTGGCACGCGGTCAATTCTTTAATATATTTGTTTCCAAATTTGATGCACATGCTTATTTTAGATGTTAGATTTGAGAACTAAATTTTATCTATTCAGTTCTCTTTGTTTTCTAGTTAACGTGTTAGCTTTCATTCCGACAATCAGACAGATAGACAGATTTTGAACGAACTTTGACCAAATTTTCTTTAAAATCTACAAATTAGTATTGAATCCATTTGTTGAATTTCATTCTTCCAGATCAAAGCGGTTTTGAGTTATTCTGTTCACAGACAGACAGACAGACAAGCAAGCAATCCCAAAAATGTATTTTTCAGATTCAGAGTGATCTTAAGAGAGATTTAGAGTTCGAAGTTTTTGACAATTACAATACCTTTTATATGTATTCGTCGTATATGATAAAGTAACATATAAATTCATTATATGGGGCCGCGGTGGTCTGGTGGTAAGGTCTCGGCTTCGGAACCGGAGGGCTTCAGGTTCGAGACCCGATTCCACCGAAGAACCGTCGTGTAAGGGGGTCTGTTGCACGTTAAATCCGTCATGACCAAACGTCCTCCCGCTGGTGCGGTGTGGTGTGGAGAAGGGGGTGCCAGCTCAGGTGTCGTCCTCGTCATCTGACCGCGGTTCAAAATTACGAGGTCCGTCCCAAAGTAGCCCTAGTGTTGCTTCAAACGGGACGTTAATATAACCAAACCAAACAAACATTATATGTACAGTGAAAAAAAAACCCCAATCAATTTCAGATTCTATATAGCTGAAATATGACGATCATATTCCATTATGGTAAGAATCACAGTTAAAATCAATTCTATACATTTATAAGAGGGCTGGGATAGCCTAGCAGGAAGGGCGTTGGATTCGCATCCCTTGGGTTGTGAGTTTGAACCCCACCGGCCGAAGACCCTTGTATGTGGTAGCTGGTGCATGCATAAATCGTGGTCACGAAGTCCACCATGACGAGACAATACCACGAGGGGTAGTGGTTCCAAGATAATCGTTCTTTGATTCAGGTCTAAATTACGATCTGTGAATAAAATGTAAGAATGAAAACATAAAAACGTAATAAGACGTAAAAAAGGGGTTGTGACGCGTGAGGAGCTAAGGCGTACTCCTGGCCCTAGATGGCGCTACTGAAAACAAGAAACGCTCTCTCGGCTTAAAATCGCTGACCTCGTGAATGGGCTTACCTATGACAAGTGCCGTTAGAAGAAACAACAGTTATTTATTTATTGTCGGCATATCCAAGGATAAAATGTCTTACTTTTTTACATATACTGAAAATAAAGTGAAGATACGCTTTAAATTTTGTTAAATAATCCCATAAAGCACATATGAAATATTTTAATTTTAGAACATGATATTTTAATGGTAATAAATTGCAAAAATATTTGTAGGATGAAAAATGTGGGAATTTAATAAGATGAAGGCTAAAAATAACTTTTCTTCATTTACATTATCTTTCTTTTTAAAATTTTATCAGAAAAAAATAATATTGTAATCCGAGCGTAAATGATTTTCGCCAACTGAAATAAATTTGCTGATATTTTTTTGAAAAATAGAGAAATCTTCCGAATTAAAATTTAATGCCTTAAGAAATTCAATATACGCTTACTTACTTAATTAATTAGAGCTAATTAACTTTTACTTTTTATACTAATTTATTGCGAATTTTTAAAGGTAATATGAAATTCAAAGCAATTTTCGTGGAATTTTTTTAGTCTTACTAGGAGTGTACCCATAGCTGACCGGTATTAAAATCTTTTCATATGTAATTCTTTTAACCTGAGAATAATTTTTATGCATAATTTTTTTACCATTTCTAATTCTATCTATTTGCATTACTAATATAATAAAATACTTTCAATGTCTGAAATGTTTTTGAACTTTCCATAAAGTAACAACGATAATTAAAATGATATCATTGATAAAGACGACTTTGAAAAACATCGATAGCCTGATTTTTTTTCGATAAGTTGGAATTATTTATTAATTAGTAGTCTAAATCTTGTTCACAAACGTTGATGCACAGAACAAAATTGAAATAAATTTGTTCAGAATAATTAAAAGAACAGTACTTTGAGAAACAATTAGTTTTAGTTAATTTTTCGCTAATAGGAAACTTGAGATAAATTATATCAATAGTTTTTCTTATATAAATTGTTAATCTTTCTATTCTTTCAAAGTTTTCTTTTTGAATTTTGTTCATATATTCTAGCAACAATTCGTCGTATACATTCTTGTTTGCCAACAATAAAAAAGTCTTTCATTTATCCACAAAAGATTTACTTACCGAAAATTCGTTGAGCGGTGTACCAATGTTTTCTTTTGGTCATCGCAAAATCACTACTTTATGTCGAGTTTATACTCGGCCAGTTATAAGACGGCAAGTAGGCAGCGCATGCGTAGAAAGGAACTGATTTATGTTTGTTACAATTTCTTAGATTTAGACAATCCACACTTGGCTATAAATTACCGTTTTAGCGTTCCTGAAATTTTTATTTTCCTCTGCGTATCGTATTAAAATGATGGATATTTACACGAAGAAACATAGTAAAATAAATAAAAGTCAACATATCTAAATATGAAAACTATAGAAAAGAAATGGCAATTAAAATGCAAAAAGAACACAACCTCGCATTAGAAAGAGCAAAGAAGTCGGAATTAATCTATGATACGTGATCAAGTTTTTTCACGCCAAAAAACCCGCCAAATTCTGAAAACGCATGCGCAGTAAGAAAAAAAAAATACAGTACAGCGGCATGTTGTTGTCCCGTTGGGACAATTACTTGCCATCTACCGAAGAGCATTTTTCAGCCTTTCTACGCAAGCGCTGCCTATTTGCCGTCTTTTAACTGGCATTAAAATAAACAAAAACTTTGTCAACAGATATGTATTAACTCGAAAGAGAAATTAAAAAAAAAGCGAGAAAATATTTTAAAGTCTAAATGTTGCTTAGCAAAGAGGTATTTATATTTTGCTTTATTTTAAAATCGTCTGTGCGAAATTAAAAAAAAAATAATATCGAATGAAAAAATGCAGAGAAATGGAACTGATATCGTTGAAAAGGTGAAAATTTGATTTGTAACATGATTTAAAAACTTATTTAGAGGAGTAATTTTCTTTTAAGTTACTATGGAACACAGATAAAATTTTAGTTATTTCTCTTTATTGTGTTTGAACATCCGTTTTATTTGTTCGTAAGAGCTTAACTTTTCCTATTACAGTTTGAGTAATTATGTTTGCTTTTAGTCATGAAATCAATTTTTTAAACCAAATGAAAACCTGGTAAAAAGACAGGTATTAGAATAAAGTAGAAATTTAAGAAATATGCATTGATAAAGTAGCTCAAAGTTAACATTAATTTACATGTTAATTAATTTTTTTAAAGTTAATAACAGTTGAAAGCAATATTGTTCAAAATTGAAATTGATATAATTGAACTGGAACAATTTTTATTTTGGAAAGGATATTATAATATTTCTTGCAAGATTATTTGCGCCGAAGTCACTGAAGAAGAATGGCAAAATTATTCCAGATATTTTCTAATTAGTTAAATATTTAATTAAGTTTTGCATTTTTAAAAATTGCTCATATTCTTTCTCTTGTCTCAAAAAATAAGGCTGCCATTCTTGGTTGAAATCGGGTCAGTCGTTTAGCAGGAGATGAGAAACTTACAAACGTACATAACAATAATGATTTTTATTTATATTAAAATTTCATTCGAAGTTTCTTATTATTACGAGTCTAAAATTTCCAAAATTTTGAAATCATGTACATTTATAGTTATTGTGTAAATTATTGCATTCACATGAGATGATCATCACTTTCTCTAGAATATAATCTTCTAGATAGAATCTCTAGCAATTGCTAAATTCTTGAGTTTTCCTTCGAATTCTAAATCCAACATCTACGTATTATTATTCGCAGGACAATAGGTATTAGTTGCCACGACGCTCGACAATACAAAATTTCTACAGCTGTACCTAGAAAATAAAAGGATTAGCGTTCCAATTATGCCTTATTCTGTCTTTAATTTCCCTCGTGGTCCACCATAGATTATTCGTGCTTAAATACCATCTCAAGCGAATTTAAAGTTCATCATGCTATCGTCGGTATTCGTAAATCTTTTGAGAAGTTACAGTTACGCAGTAAAAATGTAATTCTTAACCCTTTCAGACAAAATAAATGAACTCGGTTATTCATATAACTCTCGAGGGACAAGAACGTTCTGAATGTAGTCATTTACTTTGAATGGAAGTTGAAACAGCAAAGAATAGAACCCTGTAGGGTATCTAGAAGTAAAGCAGTTAGATCATAATTCAATATTTTTTATTCCATTATACTCAATTGATGCATGCTTCTTGTAAATTTGATTTAGAAACTTAAAAATAAGTGCATATATTTAAGTATGCTCGAAGGCTTTGTGATATATTTATGCCATTTCTGACTGGGATTTCTGTAAAATAATAAAGAACTGAGAAAGTTAGAACAAAGCGTGAGAATTATGAATATTAAGTAAGATCTCATTACTTAATTGTATTAAATTCAAAAGATCTTATCACTGTTGAGTGCATTATAATGGCAGACGTGCTGAATTAGTATTCCTGTGGGACGAAATAATATGGAGATAAAAATGAAAAATTTCTTAATTAAAAGGAAACAATAGATAAATGTTTTTTTTCACAAGTGCAAATATAAAGAAAAAATTATATCTAGTAATTTCGCAATAACGAAAAAATTCATATAAACGGAATTAAAATTAAACCTAGTGTATCGTATGGATTTCATTTTGTGATATTTATCAAGAAATATTTAAACACTGAGGAGGACAATTCCTATGATACTAAAGCTACTAAAAATAATCTTGTGAATATATAAATTTCACATTTTCTATATTTAATTTGAATCCTTGCATTAAAATGCTCTGAAAATCGGGTTCTTGAAAAAAATTTCTAACTCTGCTTGATTTTTCATTTTTAATTATTTACATTGAATATGCATAATTAAATGAAATCAGATACAAAATTACAAAAAGATAAGATTTTCTAAATCAACAAAAAATTAATTAATATTTATGATTAAACATAAATTAATTTTTCATACTTTTACTATTTATGAGTTTTTATTTAAATTCAATATTTTTGAGATTTAAACATTTTTCTACATATTACAATGTAAATGCTTTATATTATTTTGTGTTATACGTATACAAATATATGATTTATTTTCTCTTATTCTTAAATTCTTGACTTTTAGAAAATCTGAGGCTAAGTTTATTGAATCTTATCGTAGCAAATGCCAAATACGCAGCTTATGATGCGAATGCGAGATAAATCAAAGCTTTTAACAAATGAAAGATAATAAATAAGCCAATTAAAATAATAAGGTAATAATTTAATTGTCACGAACAATTCATCAAATCCTTCTGTATGATAAAATAATAAGATAATAATTTAATTGCCACGAACACAACATTAAGTACTTCTGTATGCTAAAATAATAAGATAATAATTTAATTGCCACAAACACAACATTAAGTACTTCTGTATGCTAAAATAATAAGATGATAATTTAATTGCCACAAACACAACATTAAGTACTTCTGTATGCTAAAATAATATGATAATAATTTAATTGCCACAAACACAACATTAAGTACTTCTGTATGCTAAAATAATATCATAATAATTTAATTGCCACAAACACAACATTAAGTACTTCTGTATGCTAAAAATATAAGATGATAATTTAATTGCCACAAACACAACATTAAGTACTTCTGTATGCTAAAATAATATCATAATAATTTAATTGCCACAAACACAACATTAAGTACTTCTGTATGCTAAAATAATATCATAATAATTTAATTGCCACAAACACAACATTAAGTACTTCTGTATGCTAAAATAATATCATAATAATTTAATTGCCACAAACACAACATTAAGTACTTCTGTATGCTAAAATAATATCATAATAATTTAATTGCCACAAACACAACATTAAGTACTTTTGTATGCTAAAATAATAAGATGATAATTTAATTGTTACGAACACTTTATTAAATCCTTCTGCGCGCTTTACAGTATTTGTGAATGACATTTGAAAAAATTCGGTTGAGTAGTTTGGATCGCTGTAGATACAAAGAAATATTGATGTTTGAATTAAATAAATTTTCGTAATTAAAGAATGAAAAGATGATGGCAATATTTATTTTCTTTAAAGATATAGAAATATTAGTTAAAATTATTTGCTAAAAATGAAATATTTTCATTTTTTATTTCCTCACATACCAAATACGGATAAACTACTGTAATCATCAAAAAATTCGAGCTCGAGCTTTTGACGAGTCTCCATATTTTAGAGCACCGCAAGTTCGAAAAACAGATTTTTGACATTTTGTTATCTGTGACATAGATAACTGACAAATATTTCAACCTAGAATGATGAAATTTGGTATATAGACTTAACACCAAACTTGTAGATTTCAATCAAATTTTGAGTAAAACCCATTCAGAAATCCTGTCTGTCTGAATACAATTTAATACGCTAACTACATAACGAAGAGAACTAGATGGATGAAAGTTAGCGTGCATATTTTAGAGTAGTTCTTTATCGAATTCGGAACCAAATTCGTAAAGAGGTGACTTTTTGTCTGTCTGTTTTTACAAATATGAAAAGGTATAACTCAGACACGTGGTGATTTAAATATATGAGATTTAGTATGTGATTTTGTGCCTACAATTGTAAGTCTAAATCAAATTTTGATTTTAACTGGCTGAAAACAATGCATCTAAAACAAAAATTCGATATTCGAGTATCCATTGCTCAATCGCCAGTAAAATCGACAAAGATCAAAAAATAGATTCAATAAAAACGCTAAATTCAAGCTAAAGATCAATATTTCGTGGCTATTGTTCTCCCATGTCACGAAAGTCATCAGTGCCTTTACCGAAGGCCTACAATTTTATACAGGGAGGGAAAGTTTCGGGGAGACCATTTCCAATATTTCAGTTTCAATTGAATAATATATCACTAGCAATAAAAAGATATATCTCTTCTAATTAGAAAGATGAATGTGTATCTGCCGTTTGACCTGCATATAAAATATTCGGGTCATGTATACCTTAAGGGTGAGAAGGTGCATCTTGAAGTGATATTTTTGGAATTTTAAAAAGAGTTTTATGTATAATTTTGCTGAATTTGTAGTTTTTTCGTGACAACTTCTGAAAATATTATGGCATAAAATTAAACAATGTATTAAAATCTAAAAAATTATATTTTTTAATGATACTATCTTCATAGTCGAGAAATATATATACATGTCTAATTTTCAACAATAGACGACATTGTGCCCTGAAATTAAAATCGTTTTTCTTTATCCTGATCAAGATTATTAAAACTTACGTTTTAAAAGAGTTGTTTCCTTTAGAAAGATTCCTGTACACAATAAATAAAAGTAAGACAGTTAAAATACCAGAAATTTAATGCCAAAGAATTTGGTAGAATCATGGATATGAATTTATATATAAAAACATTATATAAAATCAAATATAATAAATATGCCTGGCGAACTAACTGGTCATCTGAAATGACTAGTTAATAACATGATCAGGAGGTAATGACTTTCTTGAAATGGTATCGATTCTTTGAAAATCATTCAGAAAAGCGTCTTTTCTAGAAGATTTCTTATTTAAAACGGTCTTATTTCTTGGCGATTTATTAGGGATTTTACACGCAAAAGTCCAATCTCATAATTTTGAACTCCAGTCAGATAACAGGAATGATACCTGAGCTGGCACTCCCTTTCTGATCTTCAGTACTATACTAATGGAGGGTCATTTGGCCCATGATGTCAGATTTAACCTGCACCAATCTTATATACGTATCTTCTGGGGAATCGAGTTTCGTACTTGAAACGATTACATTGTAATCTTAGTTTAGTTTAGTTAACTTATATTAATGCCCTTTTTAAAAGCAATAATAGAGCTGTTGTGGAACAGACTTCGTAATATTGAACCGAAGTCAGATGACGGGGACAACATCTGAGCAGGCACCCCCTCTCTAAACTTTCACACACACACAACACCAGTGGGAGGACGTTTTGCCCTGACGGATTTAACGTGCACCAGACCTACTTACACGACGGTCCTTCGGTCTTTATCTCGAACCTGAAACTCTCCGGTTCCAAAGCCGAGACCTTACCACCAGGCCACCGCGGTTCTACACGATTACATTGTAAATCGGTTAGCAACGTATTTGGGTAACGAAACACAAGCGACAAAAAAATTTGTGCTTTGAATTTCTCTGAACGGTATCAGCGTCTTTGCCAAAATAAATATTGGAACCGACATCTATTGATGTATTTAGATGGGGCTGAAAATATGCTAAGAGAACGTAATTTTTCAATGGTTTAGTGATTTTTTTCATTGATTATTAGCATGTCTTTCCGAGACGATGCATTTTAGCCCTTTATAAAAGTCTCAAAACCTGAAATCAGAGAAAGTTTTGAAATAAAAAAACCATCATGCAGAGATTGTAAAAAAATAATTAACATATAATGTAACTTCTCTATCACAATTTGCCATTAAGTAGCACATTCAGTTTCGAAATTGTAGAGTAGCATCGTATACATTTAATTCGGATTAATTATATTTCATCTTGCTTTTCCATGGCAGTAAGCAACTGTGCGCAGCATAAAATTTGTATCTTAATAAAAACAAAATATTCTCTCACCTGTCCATCCGGACCCCAGACTTGGACTTGGACAAACCCGGAGTAGTTAGTGTCCGGATCAAGCGAGCCGTCATATACTCTTAGCGTCCTCTCCTCCTCCTCCACCTCCTCCTCTGTGGCGCGCCGGATTCGGAAAGGTGGGCCGGACCTCGGGTCGCACAGGCTGAAATCGCCGTCTCCCAAGATCACCTCGCTCGCGAAGTTGTCACTGTAACAAACAACAAGGTCATGGCATTCATTTGATGGTTAAATCGAAAAATGACATTAATTATGATTTTTGTTGTAATAATATTGATAAGTATTTAACTAAAAAATTGCCTGAGTGCTAGTACATTCACTCATGTGAGAAACACATTTTTTTTTGTTGTTTCCAAAAGAAAATTTTTTTCAAACAAATGAGCATTCCTTTACTTTGACCATAATGACCTTTAATTTTCAAGGACTTTAATTTATTAGTTAAGCGTCATATAATGAATAAGTTTAAATCATTGGCTTTACTTATTATTGTAGTTTTTACTTATTATATAAGCACAGATTGGAATCTGACTGTGAAATAAATGACTGGGGAACCAGAAAGAAAACTGTGATTGAACAGAAAAGCTAAATAAAAGCTTAGAAAGCTAAAGCTAAAGAAAACTTTCTTTCAAATCATAGCAAGGGTGTATATTGCTCGAATTAGTGCTTACTAAAGAGCAGAATAAAATTATTTAGAGATTTCAGAGTCTTCCTTAAAGATAATTTTCCTCTAAATAATTTCTTCCTCTAAATAATTTTTGCTGTTAAGAATGAAGATTCCTTCAATTCACATGTCTTATAAAATTATTCAATAATAATTTATAGTTTATATATCTCCATGTCTTCAGTTGTTGAGACATGTTGTCCAGCTGTTGAAAAAACTAGTCATACTAACATTATATAAAAATTCAAATCAATTTATATTCACACATTTTTTAGGATTCAAACATTCGACTCGAAGTATAGAGATAATTTTTTTATAAATATAAACTATTAAATTCCTTCTAAAGTGCTTCTGGGAGATACAAATATTTCGCCCATAAAAAAGGCTATTTAATTCCCGAGTTTAACCTCACAGACATTTCTACGGCACTTTTGTGACTCAGGAGAATTCTAATTCCTAAGTAGAGTAAGCGCCTTTGATTTAGTTTAGATAAAATAACACCCAATTTTGAAGCCACACAAGAATTTTTCTGAATAGAATCCTAATTGTGAGCAGTAGTGAAACGACAAGAACCGTAAAACTTTAAAGAAAGTATTCTCTCTTTCCCACCTACCAACGTAGTTAAATAGAGTATTTCATGATTGGATGTCTACGAATCCAATCATGGTCGTTGTGGTCAATTGCGAAATGGCCATCATTGACTTACGTACCAATCTCTCCAGAAGATACTACTTATTATTGGAGATGTGTCCGACACAATCGCACCTACTTATCCGAAATAAGTTTACTTATTTTGAACTAATTTACTTATTTGATGATTTCTCACACCCATATTAGTGGCGCCCTCTGGAGGATTAAAAATGGCGCATGAGTCGCTTTTCTCTATACAAGTTTCGATGTTGCACCAACTTGTTTTATATATTTGAAATATTTGATTCAGGAAGACAATATTAAGGGACACAGTTCCTTAAATATGGCGGATTAGAAAGGGAAACGGTTTCTAATTTAGATCCACGAACATCAAATTCCAAATTTTACTCCTTTACTCCTGAAATATACGCCATTTGCTTGATTTGGTTGTAAGTTTTAGTTGCTTTTGGCTAAACTGCATCAGATATAAGGTTAAAATATCCTAAATTGTGGATAATAATAAAGTTACTGTACCAAACAACATTTAAAATTATGTTACATTGAAAAACTGAGTTCCACTTGAGATAAAGATTGAATAATACTAGAAAATAAAAAATGGTACTAAAATTATATACATCCGCAAAAACAAATCACTATTAAAAATTTGAGCATATTTTCATGCAGATATGTCCCTAGTAACAAGGTCTCTTTGAAGATTTAAAGAAATGAATGCTCTGATTATTAAAATTTGGGCACTTCATCTGTATATGATTGATACTAAAAACAACGATGCAAATAAAATCTGTATACGCGGTTGAGATTCCCTGTTTCGCAAAAATAATGCTTCTTCAAATGTTAATAAGGATGGAAATAAAGCCAAATTGACGATATAGCCTGAAGGCTCAGTTCACTGTGCGGCAGATGTCTCAATGTCTCATTTGCAATTTTCTAAATAAACGAAAATTGTTACAATATTTCACAATAGTGCTAATTTTTATATTTAAATAAATGTTTGAGACATTTTATTAAAACAAATTTATGCACATATTCCTCAAAGAAAAAAAAGAAGCCATTTATTTTTTGATTGATAGGAAGGTATGACATTATTTTTTTTATTTCATGAGAAAATGCATACAGTGCAGTAAAAATTTGTCTCGTTTTTCTTTATCTTGGGTTAATATTATGTGCACATGACACAGTCATTTTGAGTTTCTTTTTAATGTTATAAAATGAGTCATTGAACCCTTTAAACTAACTGCAAAAAATGAAAACATTAATTTAAAAAAAATTGTAACAGAATAATTGTAACAGCCATAATGCTTTCTGTTTAATGCAATTGCAGTAGCGTACCAACCAAAAATTCTATTTAGAAAGTAATGACACTTGCAAAAAGACTGAAATAACTTAACAAAATATATTTTCAAAGAATGAAAAGAGAAAAATATCTTATAGCAAAATTTTTTTAATGCCTCTATTTACAAAAACCAGTTTCTGTTACTTTCGGTGTTAAGTTTGACACTAAAATTCTTTTTTTATTCCTTTTACTATAACTATTAGTTTCATCTTGTTGCCATATGTTATAAAAGGAAAGAAATCTTATTGGCTTCTTTTTAATTCAATAATGATAAGAAATAAAATCCAACAAGATTTTTAAAAGGCGATTATCAAAAAATATTTGTAAAGAACTCCATTTTCTTGCTTCAAAATACCGAGACGTTTATTAAAACGGAGTGGTCCTTTTTATCTTATTTTTTTTAAGCATTCAGTATTTTTTTCCCTTTTGAACTAAGTACATTTATCAGATGACAAATAATTAACTTGTTAAAAAAGATCGTTAAATTTCAAAAATGTTTTTTTTGCATTTTATTTATTTTGATGTGATACAAAAAGTTTATTTTGTTTTTCAAAGCTACCTCCATCAATCAATGATTTTAGTTGTTTTTCATTTGAACTGCATTACATGTGAAAATATAAATATAGAATAATTTAATTAATCTACTTGGTGTCTTTAAATACTTACGCCAATTTCTGCGTTTTTTTTCCCAGTGTTTTAAATTTGAGTCCAAAATCATACCTGTTTCTTTCAATATATTTTCAGTCTTTTTTCAAAATATTACTATGATCAAAAATGCTTATCTTAAAATAGTACATTTAAAGCAGATATGATTCATCAAATATTTTTAAGACATATATTTTTTTGTCAACAGTAGATGTTTATTTTATTTTATCACCATGAAGATAACTTTATTTTTAATAAGATACGAAATTTAACTTTGTCTATTTCCCAAAATGGTGAATGTAATTGATTAAAGAATATGCAATAAAATTAGTTTGCTCAAAATAATTCTCCGGAGAAAAATATCTGAAATATTGTAAACAATTTTTAAAGACAATAACGTTTATAAAATTAAGAGAATTTGAGCAAAATAAAATATTTTAAGAAGGTACAGAATCTATAGTAGGTGAAAAACATTCTGAAAGAAAATCCACTTCATATTATCATTATCATGTCGATAAACTAAAAGAATTGGAGCTTAGTTATAGTCATTTATCATATAAACATTATTGAGGAAATTTCGCTACGGAAAACATATATACTGTGGAAGAATAACTAATAAGTTTGATAAAACGATAATCGTCTTTTAACAGCGCCATTATTATCCATGAATTTCGACAAAAAAATCAAATACTGCTTCACTTTATTTACCTGACACTTTTATTTTTCAAAACTATTTTGAAACTTTAGAAACAGGGATATCATTTTTCAGTCGATAAGTATAAAGACAAGCAAAGTTATTAGAAATTAGTTATAAATTAAAAAAATATAAAGTGAAGAAAGAAATAAACCGATACATAAAGCGTTTAAAAGTTTTTGGTATTTTTGTGCGTTAAATCACTTGCGAATTAAAATCTCTACTAATAATAAAGATGAATGTGCATGTGTATATGCTCTACAGAGTTTACCATTTGGCATAAATCTACCAAATTTGTCAAAGATATATTTTGCACGGGGTTAATAGACACATTGGAGTGATTTATTTCGAAAATTTAATTGAGGGATAATTTGGTGTGTTTTCACGATAACTCCCCCCCAAATATTACAGCACAAAAATGATATTCGTCGATAAGGCACTATATAAGTCGTAGTTCAATTTTTAACATTCAGCCTTTCCTGGAAACGCATGCATTCTGATCTGAATGCCTATCAAAAGCTTTAATTTAATTTATTTGCAAAAATAATATTTCGTTTTGTATTCTATTTAAATTTCTTATAGCTTTATATGACAGTAATAAAAAGTTAATAATAATTTTTTTCAAAATGCATTATGATGTTATATAGCGATGAAAAATATCGTCAATATATAGAATCAATAAAGAAAAAGAAAAAAGAATAACGAATTAGTACTTTCGTGTTGAATTAAAATGATATTCAGTAATAGAACATTTTTTGTATATTAATCCATCAGTAAATTAATGCACATCTCTACTACTAATAAAGATAAATGTACACTCGCGTGTGTGTATATGTATGTGTTTATTGGCGTTCAATAGGCCTATCAATTTGATTTACAACTACCAAATTAAGCACATATTCACCTTGGAGATGAGAATATGCGATTTGGCGCGATTTTTTGTAACTTTAATTAATTAAAAATTAAGCTGAATTTCGGCGTTTTCCCATAATTTTAGAAAATTTTATTGCAAAATATAAATTTTACCCTTTTTCAAAATTTAAAAATCATCTTTTTAATAATGCCAATTTAATCTTCGTGTCAATGTTTGATAAATTTTAACATACTTAAAAAAATTCATCAATAAAAAAATTCAATTAAAAAAATTCATCACATATTTAATCCCAGGAATTTCTCCCTTTGTTGAAACGGGAGAAGGATTCTGTTTAGTATCTATGTAGTTTACATAACAAATAAAAAAAGTTACAAAATGGGGAAATTAAAAAGATAGATAAGCCGGATATTTAGTTTTTCTAATAGCATTATAATTAATGGAGCTGTCTCCATTTAAAAATGCTCGTGCACAAAATAAGCAAAATTGAATTAAGACAAATAAAATAAAATGGCTTTAATGTCAGACAACTTTTCAGAGAAGCGGACAGGAAGTTATATTTATCAATTTATTTAAAATGAAATATAAAAAATTCCCATTGAATCAGTTATTAGCCTGAAGAGACTATTACGTCAATACGGAGAATATTTCCATTACAGAGATGGCATTAATAATAAGAAGAACATCTTAGCTCATTTTACTTTTTCTCCCAATTTGGTCACTTTTAGTAGTACATCTTTGTTATTATATTGTAACATTAAGTTAATATACTTTATTATTATAAAAACTATGCATAAAATCTGAAATATGTGAGTCTTATTCGTTACAACTGTAAAGTATAAATTTTGAATTATGGTTTTTGAATTTAATTGAGATTGAGTAATTATAAAATTTTCTATTAAACCTAAATATACCCTTATAATAAATTTGGCATTGTTTTTATAAAATTTTTTCTTGATTCAATTAAATTGATTCATTTGATTAAACTGATTCACTTGATTAAATTATTCAATTTTATTGATTCAAAATTAATCATTTATAGCTTGGAGATAATAAGTAATTTCATTTTTATAATTGAAAAGAATCAACCATAGAACATCTTCAAATTCATGCTGAAAAAGAAAATCATGAATCATTTATATCTATTTGGGATATTTCATTTAGCATTTTATTATAGAAATATTAACTAATCATTCTTTGCATTTAGAATGCGATATTAATTTCAGATTGTTTGCTATTGTGAATGTTTTAGGTAAATATTTTTGATGACTTCATTCTTATGTTCTCTAAATTTTTAAAAATACATAGATTTCAAATTCTGGTTTTCAAATATAGGAAAAAAATCTAGATATAACTAAATAATACATATAAAAATGAAACTCTTTAATTGTTTAATATTTTTATTGATATTCTGCTTAAAGATGCGTATTGTTTTTCGTCAAATATTCTTATTTTTTAGTAACAGATCTTGAAGCATCAATAAAAACTTTGATGAACATAGTAAATTTCGCTTTAAGAAATTAACTGTATGCAACAATTTTGAATTCCACAGAATGTTTAACAATACTAAACTTTAAAGCTCATGATTTTCCATAGCAAGCTAACAATATTAAATAACACAACAACATGTATCTAGTACAGCATAATTTAAATTGCCCTACTTTTTAAATAACTAGAGAGGAAAAAAACCTATCCAAGCGTTGAATCGAGAAATAAAAACATAAAAAAAATCCAAGCAGCTAACCATTTTCGGGGTTAACGCACTGCGTTGCCGGTTTAATGGAACGCACAGAACAACGAAATCGAACACGGTATTGATTTAACAGCGGACCACGCTTTCTCTCCGCCCGATCGGGATCGGTTACAACTTTCCCAAGGTGCTTTAGAGGAACTTTAGGCAGCATCTACTCGCTCACAGAAAGCAAGTTCTCGCTATCAAAAACAAGAAACTGGAAACAAATCCTTGATACTTACCGACCATCGCAGCGGTGGCGTTTCGTATTCCTAATGGTTCCTGTCGGCTGTAAGAGATGCTATAGCAACGGCCTAGATGCCATTGGGTTTTGTAGTGGGGCGAATTAGTGTGGCAAGGTATTTTGGATCATTTTCTCCGTCATCGTGTGATAGGAGGGGTTTTCCCAGACGCTCACCTATGCCACTCTCACCCGGTGTCGACGGACTTCACAGTTCTCCTCGGGCCGATCGATAGTTACGTCACGAGTCCAAGAGGACCGACCGTAAAAACCCTACACCGGACGCGCCCTTATCTGCCTTGCGAAACAACTCACGCTGCGATGGTAATTGATATCAATATCCTGCAATATGAAAGCAAGAATTCATTCGCATTGGCAGTCGATGGGCCGTGGACGCCTTGCAGACAGCGTGGATTGTCTGGATTATTATGAATGGTTTGGAGATGGCCGATTATTTGGACATTATGGCAGGTACACAGGGTGGGATAGGCGGGAAATCCCAGATAACTTACATTATTCAATGCATCTCTCAATATCTATTAGTTTCCGGTGAGGTAGTTATTTATTTTAATAATATATAAGATAATAAGCAATTGTTTTAATCGTTTATGAAAATATGATACTAGAGGATGATATTTATACTAATATTAAATGCACCGACATATAAATATATACTGGAATTTTCAATAATAAAAATTGAGCATAGTCAGTCTTTTATTCCAACAGTAAACTAATTCAGTGTAAGTCTTTTGAAAATCCTATTTTTAAAGAAAAGGCTTTTTTAATAAAATATTTTACTTAAATAGAAAAGTAAAACTTTTCAGCTTTGCTATAGAAACCGCTATATAATATCTATTATTGTTTTAAATTTTTGAAAAAAAAAAAAAAAAAAAAGCCTCCATAATTAGTTACATCTCTTTCGATGAGATGACAAAGTCATTTCTTGCTTCAACTTAAAAAAATAGGTTACTTATACATAATTAGATATTTTATTTAGATATATGTAATTATAAATATCCGATGCAATATGCTATTTATCGAATTTGGTGTTATTTAGAACTGAGAATTTGAATTTTCGATATTTACAAAGAAACTTGTTAAAATGCTATGTCCAACGAATTATTATTGCAGGTAATATGCGTTGTTAGGCTATATGTTATATATTATGAATACAATAAAATTTAGATTTTCCATGGGTGTTAATTCCAAAATATTATTGGCTCATAAGCCATCCTCGTCATCTGACGATGATTCAGACAGGTTACGTCAGTTCCAAAATAGTACGGATGATGCGTCAAAAAGTAAATATTAAACCAAAAACTAGTTGTTTTGTTTTAAAATTTGTTTAAATTTCTAATTTTTATGCAATATGTTGTTAAAAATATATTAAAATTGAAGGAAAAAGATATTTGAACTTCTGAAGGAGAATGTCGATACATACTCTTTTCATATAGGTAAATATACTTATACTAGCCCATACTTTACAGATATTCTAGGGAATTCGGTCCACTACGAGGCCTCGCACTTTCAGTGAACTGACGGTAATAAAATTAAAATATTTATTATGATGTTCTAATTTAGAGTTAAAGTTATCGATGTTTTAGGTGTGACAGATATCAAAATTCTTTTGAATAAAGATTATTCATTATAACGAGACAATTATTCGCCCAATTTTAATGTTTCCATAACATTTTAAGGAGTAATAAGAAAATGAAAATTCCATTCCCGTGCCAATTTCATTTCTTTTGAGCAAAAATGCCCATCTATACACTCTGGCGAGATATTCACCTATCACTGATCTCGCCTTTTTCTGCAATGCGTTTTAAATTGAAGTGAATACATGATCTCTCTCTCTCTCTCTCTCTCACACACACACACATACACACACACACACATATATATACCTTAAAATTATGAGGTTTGAATCCTGATTTTAAGGTGAACCTTTATAAAGTCTTCAGGCCGGATTCAGCTTTTCTTTCATTTTTGTTCTATTTTAATTTCTTTTTTGCAATTTAAATTTAATATTTATTTCTAATTTGGTTAACTACATTTGGTTACAACATAATTTCATAAAATGTCATATTGAAACCATAGCATCCCTAAACGATAACATTTTCTCAAAAGTTAATGCATCATCATATGGAATAAATAGCAGAAGAAAACTGGACTGTCAAGGCATTGTTGCAAAATCCCCCAGCAGTCTTACCAACACGCCAACCGCCTCGTTGTTGTTGTTGTTGTGTATGGTTTACTGGTGAAAGAGCCACATTTGGCCATACTGCGCCAAGCATACGGTAAAATCAGAACAGACATTTAAAACAACACATTTTAAAAACAAGTGTAAGTAATTAAAACCATGTAAAATGGGTCGATGCAAATATTAAAAAAACTGTTTTAACGTAAGACAATGATTAACAAAAATGTAAAATAATCATATAAAGAAGACACATTTAACATAAAAGGAAACACAAACAAATGAAAAAAACCAATAGCTCTTAAAAATTTAAAAACATTTGGGTGGTATTTTTCACCCACCAATCTTGCAAGTTAAGAGAAGACGTGTAGAAAAAATTATGACGATGGACATTAAAATCAGGGCGTTCAACTAAAATACGTTTCACTCTAAAAGCAATATGACAAGTGGTGCAAATTGACACCCTTTTACCCAATACGAGATGATGATGAGCAAAACGGGTGTGTCCTATACGGAGGCGAGTCAATTTCACATCAAGCTCTCGAATAGGATGGGCAGGCCATAAACCAATCTTAGGTTTGACGGAATGGACTTTATTCTCGGTCTTCAGATCCCATGCCAATTGCCATGTTGAATAAATATGTTAAACGAAAAATCTCTTAGTGTCAAAATATGGAAGTCTATGTGACAAAAGACAGTCTGCAGATTTTGCCACTGAATCAGCCTCTTTATTACCAGAAATGCCTACATGACTAGGAATCCAACTAAATAGAACTTGGAAACCTTCTTTTTGCAGGAGATGCCAAGTGAATAGAATTCTAATCGCAATCGGATGCATCCGATTGCTGAAGTGCGAAACTGTCTCCAACGCACTCATACTATTGGTATAAATAATTAAGTTACTTCCAGGAGAAGGCCAAATTTTCTGAAAGTCAAAGAAAATTGCCATCAACTCAGCAGTAAATACTGAACAGCAATTATGTAAACCATGGCTCAGAGTATCAGACCGAAGAATTATGCCACAACCGACATGTCCATTTGATTTTGAGCCATCCGTAAAAATTGGTACAAAAGAAGAATACCGATATCGATGATGCAAAAACAGGTGTTTAAAAATAGCTGGATCATTTGAAGATTTATTAAATCCTGCAAAAGGATTCATGTAAGAAAATTCTCGGACGTCTCAGAGGGGGGCATAACAAATATACAGTCTTAATGATAACATTTGAAAGTCCTGAGTCATGCAAAAATACTTTCGTTCTCTCACTAAATGGAAGAATGTGAGAGGAACGGGCATCATATAGTCCGAGGAGACTAATTGGTACCGTTATATTAGAAATGGGATGGCTAGAAAACGATTTCGTGTGGAAATAATAACAGGCAGACAATTTTTTGAGCCTTAAATCAAGATGTAGCTGGTTGCAAATAGAGTAGAGGCTCTCTACGGGAGAAGTACGAAACGCTCCGGAACAAATCCTTAAAGCAGAATGGTGAATAGTACCCAAGCGTTGCAGGAAAGAAGCCCGAGCGGAACCATAGACTAACTATACACCCATAATCAATGCGAGAGAGGATGACTGCTTTGTAAATAGGGAGTAGAGATTGCGCAAATGTGCAAATGTGCACAAGGGGCCCAAATTAGGGTCCCGTGGCAATTAACTTTGGAATGGCCAAAACGCATTGGCAACGCCAAATGGCATAGAACTGCCTAAACGGCAATTTTATATATCCTGCATATATGAATTCAGGTAATTTGGTGCTATGGAAGGTTAGAATGTAATGTTCAGTTGGTTGAATTTGACCATTCCGTCGAATATTGATTTGACGTACCTGCGTTACTCCTTCAGATTTAAGCTCTTTTGTTATTTCTTCAAGAGGGACATTAAACAATTCCCAGTATGTAATTACTCCCTTTGTACAGTTTAAGGAACTGTGAGGACTGACTGTCACAGGATATGTAGCTAAAGCTTTTATTTTAATGATTTGCTGTGCTTGCTTTTTAGAACTGACTTACACCAGCAAATCCCCTGAACGTATTTTTCGGATTGAAGACAAGTCTGCGACAGTTGCTGTAATAGCTTTTTGTACCAGAAAATGAGAGATGTTGTTAAATGTTTCATTTTTTTCTGACAATAGTTTCATTATAAAAAAAAGAATCAAAATGATGAACATCGGTGACAAATTTAAGAACTTTATGATGCCCACTGAAAAGAGATTTCTTGGAGGAGCCCATGGGATATAGAGAGAAATAAAGGCTCGATGGCACCGCCCACCACGGAGCCCAACAAGGAAAGGCAGCCACCGGTTCTGATCATTCCCAGCCTCGGCGCTTACCTTAGTGATAGCCGGAACCTATACGCTCAGAGTTACCCCCGGGGACAGTGACTACCCTTAACGCCAAGCCCAAGGAGTAGTCCTTCGCTTGATCCCTAGCAAACCGACCACTCAGGTGGCTAGCTACCGGCCGATTGATACACCGGGGATCACAGTACACCGCCCGCACGGGCGGTGTACGGTTTTAATGGGTCGCCACGCACGGCCAATACGTGGGTTTTTTTGGCTGTCCATGAGAAGCAAGAAGCAAACAGAGCGGCTACAGATTCTCATGGAGAGCTACCTCGCTTGCCGTCGAGGGATAGAAGGACCAAGCAGACAGCAGAAGGCGTAGGCGAGAGTGAACTGAAATGGAGTAAAGATCCCTGGGTACCTCGGGATTTGGACACCCGTACTCATTTAAAGAAGGTGAGCCCCTGAGGGGTCCAACCGCCTCGAAGACGATGCAAATTTGGAGAATTTGCCAGTAATATAGATGGATTATGATAAAGGCAGCAAACAGTCACAATAACTCCTGTCGACACTGTTTTCTTCAGTAGTGGCGGAGGGGTCGGCTGTAGACAAGACTTGCTAGATTCTAGTTAGAATTTTTAAAACATTAGATTTTAACAACGATTTACATGGTGTTAAATATATTCTTAGGTAGATTTAAACATCCATCTAATGATTAAATCGAACAATTCTTGAAATCTCTATTTTGGCTCAAGTGAATAATAGGCACTTCCTAGCATAGACAAAACAAGATTATAGTTTATAATAATACGAAATGTCTAAATCATGTGCAAGATGTTTGTAATACGAATACGTTCGTTTATTGTCTACATTTCATTTTTACTTTCATGGGTATAAAGTGAATGCAGAACTATGAACATCTATGGATTAAATAAAGATCAAAGGGTTAAATGTCCAAAGATGTGGTTTCTTCAATGTCCTTTGGACATTTTCACTTACTATCCAGCGCAGTCTTTTGTTTGTACTAGCAGCACGAATCCTTTGTAAACACGTTCTCATTCTCACAATTAAATTTGCATCCTATTACTACGGAAATCCTGATTCTTTCAAAAATTCAACACAATATGGAATATCATATTTTATTTGGATTTCAAATCATATCGGAATAATTGGAAATGAATGGCCGAACAATGTTGCGAGAAATTTAATGCTGCAATGAGAAAAATAACTCTGCGTGTCGTCTATAATGTGGCAGGAATCATGGGTTCATTCGACCATTAATAAACACCATTTCATAAAACCCACAATTTAATTACAAACTTATTTTCCAGAGCTGAGATGGGCGTTGATTTGACTCGATATCGCCTTGGCTATATTCGTTTAACGCATATATATTAATTATTTGATGAATGAATATTTCTTGGAAAAAATACCAAACGTACCAAAGACTTGTTTCTGTTTTAATAAATTATGTGGCAACATCGGAAAAGTTTACCAAGAGATTACTGTTTTAATTAAGCGGCCTGCTTTTAATCTTCATTGTCTGTGTTTTTAAAATTTATTATCATTAGGCATGTGAGACCTGGCAAGTGGATACCCTCGACGAAACCTTTTTTGAGTTTTTACACATTTTAGATTTGTAACTATTTTATTTCAAATTTTTTTTGTAGGCGTTTAGTTACACCATTGAAACATGACATGACATCAGCTTTGTACACTTATTTGTCAGATTTCGAGAAAAAAATTTAGATTCCTTAAAGATTTTTAAATTTTTCATTTTAAAATCCTTTAACAATATGTCTGGTACATCGTAGCCAAATAGGGATCTCATGTCACTAATTCTATTAAACCCATCTTGAGTAGTGAATAAACTTTTCCGTATTGAGTTGTAAGAGCTTTATGATAACTTCAACTTTGACATTATAAGATCTCAAATTTAAGATCTTATTGTAACATGTTGATCTGTTTCATTTGTCAACATAATGATGCATACAGATAAGATGAAAACTGTATTCTTCAATTTATTATTCTTGATTTAACTATTGATCTGATTTCTGATCGGGTTTGCAATATCAAGAAGCTAAAGAACCTCTCCTGAAAATTCGTACGTGAACTCTGAATACGCATTGATTCAACAAATGTAATTTAAACAATACATTTTCAAATTGGGTTGCGGTGGACCTACAGCTGAATTTCAGTACTGAAAACAGAATGTCATGGATTCAAGATTCACCAAATACAGTGTATGGAAATTTCGCATGAAATATATTAAATCCAATGCTTATTTTTTTGAATATTTACACTCGGAAAAAATCAATGTCCTTCCGATAGTATAGAGAGGATTTGTCAACTCATATGTTGGACTTTTCAGCTTACCGTGATACAAAAATGAAATCAGATCCACTATAATATCGTACATCTTTTAATCAGGGCATCAACCAAATTACTAAACTAAATGTATAGACTTGTATACACTTTAAAGCTCATCAGTCTGATATGAATTATTCAAAATTTTTTAAAAAAACTGCATGTTGATACAATAGCAGAAATATTATAATTCTTAATTTAGTGTGCTTGAATTGTATTTTTTGTTCTTTTCTCGTATGATATATTTGTAAAGATAATTGTAAATGCATATTGCTAAGTAAGCAACTAAAACTCCTAAAATACATTATTTTTTGTATTAAAAAGATTTTCTATGACCATTTAAGGATTTAACGTACTGTCTTTCCGTTATTTTGGTAGAAGTGTTTAAAAAGAAAGCAATTGCCATATTTTATTTCTATTTTGAATTTTTGCATTATGATATTTTTCTGAGACATTAGAAAAAAAAAGAATTACATATTAGAGCACAGAAAAGAATTTTAGATCTCATTTACAGTAATGGAATTCAAATTTTTGGTATTATTTGACAAAGAAAAGTCTATTTTCAAAGTTTTTACACTACACAATTTTTTTGAAAATTGCTTGAAACTCAACAAATGGTAGGAGCGAAGACGTGCTTTTGCATAAGAATGAGTGTTTATAGTTACTTTTTGCAAAGATTGTTTCATTCGCTATATATTCAAAGATGCCATAATTTAAAATTATTGGTGACTTCTACATTCCTGTAGCATTCATTTTTCGAAAAAAAAAATTAATTCTTTTCATCATAACAAAATTAATATTAATATCTTTAAATAGTTTAAATTAATTTGAACTGTTTAGCAGAAATTGAAAAAATAATAATTTTGCAATATTTAAGACATTTAAATTTAAAAGAATTAAAGTTTTTTGAAAATATAAGATTATAATATTAAAATATTTCATTATTATATAATATTAAAATATTTTTTTTTGGCGTAAAGAAAAAATCCGAATTACATTTAAATTTTCATCTTAAAATAACGGATACATACAAATTCAACAGGTTGGGTAATATAACACTAATCGTACTGGTTCCTCGTGAAAGTTGAAATAGGAAAATGATGATTTGACCAATGGCAGCATGTTTAGTGTTAAAAATGAAAACAGTTGTGCTCTCATTTTCTTCTTATATTTATTTATTAATTATTATCTTAATTCTAGTTTATTAATTTGGAAGAAAAGTTTTTAAAATGTCATATATCTCAGTTATAGGCAAGCAAAAATGGGAGAATTAGCTGTCATTTATAAAAAAGTTTACATCATATTCATATTTGAGATGAAAATCCTTGTTTTAAAATTTCTAATGAACAAATATTAAAATTTCATAAAACAATTAGGGCTATTTTTATTTCAAGTTTTACACCACAACAAAATATTAAAAGAACTCATAAAAATTTAATTTTGAAAATTTAAAATTTAAATGAACTCATTTTCAGTTCTATTAAAATGTTCAAACAATTTAAATTAGTGGCATCACATCTGATACTTGTAGTGCATCTTATAAAATAATAGTTTAGTTTAGTTATATTAACATCCCGTTTTAAAGTAACACTAGGGCTATTTTGGGACGGACCTACCATACTTTTAAACCGCGGTCAGATGACGGAGACGACACCTGAGCAGTCTCCACACTTCCACACCTACACCAGTGGAAGGGCCTTATAAATTCATAACCAAGCTTATTTTTGCGTGAACCAGTACACGTATATATATACAAGGGTTGTTCCAAATGTAATTACTTATATTGTGCGCATACTTATATCAATTTATATATCTTCAAAAATTTATTTATCTCACTCTGAAAATGCATTATAAAATAACACCATACAAATGTGAGAATTTTATACTTTTATTACATTTATTGTTACATAAATGGATTAATATAAATTTTCATTAAAACATGCAGATTGCATTATTAATATATAATAATGCCAAACGTTACGTTGGTTAAAATAAATTAAAGTAATTGTCGAAAAGTTAATGTCATTTTTTTAAAGATCTTTTAAAATAAAAGCAGAAAATGTTAAGATTTAAAAAAATATTAATTTAACAATATAGTAACAATTAAAAAGGAAAGATAACAGAGTTTAAAGATATTAGCGTTCACAACCTTTCCCGAAACCTATTAAATATTAAAATTACAATTCAGAATCTTTTAACAAATGGCAAATGTCTTTTCAACAGATAGTCTTTTCAGCGTGAAACAAACGGTAAAGTTTCTATTTTATGAATAACTAAAAGAAAGGAAGGAAGAAAAAAGAAAAAAAAATCTTTCTAGAGGACAGAGAACTAGTTGAAAAATGGGCAGCAGATGTTAGGGGTGCGCCATCTTAAGATCTCTTCCAGGTGTTTCATCAAAACTGTATTTAAATTATTAAACAGCTGCTAATATTCTGTTTCCCCTCTTCTTAATGCTTTGCTGTCACGGAAGTCAGTCCTTGTATAATTTAAAAGTCATTGTCTTTTCTCTTCAGGTTTCTAACATGGAAAATGTCAATACTTGAGATAAAATATCGTCAACGATTGTAACCATGCAAAGTGTATTTGTAAGTGCCCATAAGTAATCTTTATTTTTTTGATCCCTTAACTGTGATGCCATATATAAAAGCTAAAAAGGTTTCTTCTTTTAAAAGTTTAAAAACTTTAAAATATAGGATGAAAAAATTAAAAAAAAAATTAACTAACATTTTTCTTCGATTATTTTTTCAAAATTAAATCGCTTTTAGAAAAACTAGATAGAGAAAGCGTTTTAACGATTGTTTCGTAGAATTTTTTAAAAATATATTAAATATCCCTAATTTTAAATTCTTTACCTGGAATTTCAGCATAGTTTTTGAAACATTATTTTTTCATGAAAATTCAATTAAATATTATATTTTTTGATTTAGTAATAATAAATATAAGCAGTTTTTTTCAGGAATTAGAAAAACTTTCATTCTTACAAAAAGTTAAAAATTAATATATTTCTGATTATTTCCTCATCGTATAGATTAGTTCTGAGTGATATTTTATCTATTGTTGTTATTAGAAATATTTTTTTTAAACATAGAATGGAACGATTCAAGTGGCGCCATATTCACTTAATAATACATGTACGCTATGCAATAACTATATGCAGTAAATACAAAACATGCAGTGAAATTAAAAATTAAACTGTTACATTGCACTTGATAGATATTGGGTAGATGTGGTTTATGCATTACTTAAATTTTATCTAAGTATTTGAAATACTTTTTGATAGCAAAAAAACCACAAGAGATTAATACAAAAACAATATCCATTTCAATTTCTGTATGGAAAAAAAGAATTTATAAAAAATTTCAGCTTTGCAAGACCTTGATTTAATTAAATTTTGAAATGGTTATGAGACGAATCTCGTAATTTTCAGATGACAAGGAGTCCGCAGAGTCGACATTCCTGTCTAGTTTCATTGCAATTCAAAAATAGTAAGGATGTTTGACATACGATGGTTGCTTCAGCGTGCTACAATTCTTTGATGCTGAAACAATAATCTTATCTATAGATTGCTTCAGCTTAATTTTTATTTTTGTAAATTTCAAAAATTAGTTGTCGGGGATCTAATGTTCTCTCACTAATGTGGTGAGGAAGTTTCGAAGACATGCGCATTCAGATGTCATACTTCTCATTTTACCATAATTCAAGATTACCACATTATTGAGCAACAATTTTTTGATACTAAAGCCACAGCCTTATCAATAGGTTACTGCTGCCTAGATTGCTTTTGTTAATTTCAAAAATTAGTTATCGAGGTCTAACATCCTCCACCAATGCGGCGAGGAAGTTTGGATGACATGTGCATTTAGATGTCGTACTTATCATTTTATCATAATTCAAGATTACCGCATTATTGGGCAACAATTTTTTGATACTAAACCCACAGCCTTATCAATAGGTTACTGTTGCCTAGATTATTTTTGTTAATTTCAAAAATTAGTTATCGAGGTCTAACATCCTCACATTAATGTGGCGAGGAAGTTTGGATGACATGTGCATTTAGATGTCGTACTTATCATTTTATCATAATTCAAGATTACCGCATTATTGGGCAACAATTTTTTGATACTAAACTCACAACCTTATCAATAGGTTACTGTTGCCTAGATTATTTTTGTTAATTTCAAAAATTAGTTATCGAGGTCTAACATCCTCACACTAATGTGGCGAGGAAGTTTGGATGACATGTGCATTTAGATGTCGTACTTATCATTTTATCATAATTCAAGATTACCGCATTATTGGGCAACAATTTTTTGATACTAAACCCACAACCTTATCAATAGGTTACTGTTGCCTAGATTATTTTTGTTAATTTCAAAAATTAGTTATCGAGGTCTAACATCCTCACATTAATGTGGCGAGGAAGTTTGGATGACATGTGCATTTAGATGTCGTACTTATCATTTTACCATAATTCAAGATTACCACATTATTGAGCAACAATTTTTTGATACTAAAGCCACAGCCTTATCAATAGGTTACTGCTGCCTAGATTATTTTTGTTAATTTCAAAAATTAGTTATCGAGGTCTAACATCCTCCACCAATGCGGCGAGGAAGTTTGGATGACATGTGCATTTAGATGTCGTACTTATCATTTTATCATAATTCAAGATTACCACATTATTGGGCAACAATTTCTTGATACTAAAGCCACAACCTTATCAATAGGTTACTGCTGCCTAGATTATTTTTGTTAATTTCAAAAATTAGTTGTCGAGGGTCTAACATCCTCACTCTAATGTGGCGAGGAAGTTTGGATGGCATGTGCATTCAGATGTCGTACTTATCATTTCATCATGATTCAATATTTCAGTAGTCCTCAAATAGGTATCGAAATGGAATGCTAATGTATCTAAATTTAATAAATGAATAACTGAACACAATTCAAATATATGCTTGTAGAAATATATATTATGATTAATGATTTATTTCTTCCAATTTAAAGAGAATTTTATGAAAATTAAAATAAACAGAATCGAAAAATAAATGATTTTCGAACAATTTGTTTGAAATAAAAAATAATTTGACACGGAATATCTTCATTATTTTGATATTATTATAATTACTTTGAGAATAAGTTTCTGAATGAAAAATAACTATCAGAATAAATTAGTAACTATATCAAATTAAAGAAAAATCCGAAGTTTAACAGAGTCGATATGATTATATTTAATTTACAAAATAAAAAGTCTTTAAAGATATATTTTGGATTGTTTATTGAAGAGATATCTATTTATTCTTTGAAATAGGATTTGCTCATGCTTTATTAGAATGGTTTGATCGTTCGTTTAATGAAAGCTATTTTATTTTCATCCAAAACGTAATGGCTTTTGGTCATAAATCTCTTTTTAATTTCTATATAATAATTTTAAAGGATTATTCAAAACGTACGAGAATAAATGTTTTGATAGAACTTATCGTCTACGATGAATTTAATTAATAAAGCCATGCAGGATAAAAAATATTTCTTCACTCGGTAAATAGTATTATAAATGCCTCAAATAATATAAATATTTGCTGTAAATAACTCATCCATTTTTATTTAAACCATCTCAAAATCCATACCTCATATTTATAGAATTTACTAAAACTTCTGAAAAAAGCTTTGCCAAAACAAATCCAGAAATTGTTTTCTATCGTGAAATATGGTTCTAGCACAATAGGGATTCTACCAGAGACATGATGTTCATCGACACTAAGGAGTTTAGTAGAGAAGACAACTGTGAGGCCAGCGTGAATATATGACCAAATCTGACTTCCCTGCTTGCATCTTTCTGGCATCATTGAAAAGTTTAAATGCATTCATAGACAGTACTGAGAATCTTATTGCTAATATTCAGACATCGTCAATGGATCCTTCCAGTATGTTTGTATCACTGGTATTCCGATAGCGTCAGTGTAAACTTGTAGCATGTGCAGGTAGCTAGTATTCCGGTAGCATCAATGGAAACTTATAGTACGTTTATATCGTTAGTATTCCTATATTATTAATGGAATCTTCTAAGACATTCTGACCGCTAGTATTCGATGTCATCAATGGAATCTTCTAGCATGTGCGGGTAGCTAGTATTCCGGTAGCGTCAATGGAAACTTGTAGTACGTTTATATCGTTAGTATTCCTATATTATTAATGGAATCTTCTAGCATGTGCGGGTAGCTAGTATTCCGGTAGCGTCAATGGAAACTTGTAGTACGTTTATATCGTTAGTATTCCTATATTATTAATGGAATCTTCTAGCATGTGCGGGTAGCTAGTATTCCGGTAGCGTCAATGGAAACTTGTAGTACGTTTATATCGTTAGTATTCCTATATTATTAATGGAATCTTCTAAGACGTTCGGACCGCTAGTATTCGTTGTCATCCATGGAATCTTCTAGCATGTGTGGGTAGCTAGTATTCCGGTAGCGTCAATGGAAACTTGTAGCATGTGCGGATAGCTAGTATTCCGGTAGCATCAGTGGAAACTTGTAGTATGTGCGGGTAGCTAGTATTCCGGTAGCATCAATGGAAACTTGTAGTACGTTTATATCGTTAGTATTTCTATATTATTAATGGAATCTTCTAAGACGTTCGGACCGCTAGTATTCGTTGTCATCAATGGAATCTTCTAGCATGTGCGGATAGCTAGTATTCCGGTAGCGTCAGTGGAAACTTGTAGTATGTGCGGGTAGCTAGTATTCAGGTAGCGTCAATGGAAACTTGTAGTACGTTTATATCGTTAGTATTCCTATATTATTAATGGAATCTTCTAGCATGTGCGGGTAGCTAGTATTCCGGTAGCGTCAATGGAAACTTGTAGTACGTTTATATCGTTAGTATTCCTATATTATTAATGGAATCTTCTAAGACGTTCGGACCGCTAGTATTCGTTGTCATCCATGGAATCTTCTAGCATGTGTGGGTAGCTAGTATTCGTTGTCATCAATGGAATCTTCTAGCATGTGCGGATAGCTAGTATTCCGGTAGCGTCAGTGGAAACTTGTAGTATGTGCGGGTAGCTAGTATTCAGGTAGCGTCAATGGAAACTTGTAGTACGTTTATATCGTTAGTATTCCTATATTATTAATGGAATCTTCTAGCATGTGCGGGTAGCTAGTATTCCGGTAGCGTCAATGGAAACTTGTAGTACGTTTATATCGTTAGTATTCCTATATTATTAATGGAATCTTCTAAGACGTTCGGACCGCTAGTATTCGTTGTCATCCATGGAATCTTCTAGCATGTGTGGGTAGCTAGTATTCCGGTAGCGTCAATGGAAACTTGTAGCATGTGCGGATAGCTAGTATTCCGGTAGCATCAGTGGAAACTTGTAGTATGTGCGGGTAGCTAGTATTCCGGTAGCATCAATGGAAACTTGTAGTACGTTTATATCGTTAGTATTTCTATATTATTAATGGAATCTTCTAAGACGTTCGGACCGCTAGTATTCGTTGTCATCAATGGAATCTTCTAGCATGTGCGGATAGCTAGTATTCCGGTAGCGTCAGTGGAAACTTGTAGTATGTGCGGGTAGCTAGTATTCAGGTAGCGTCAATGGAAACTTGTAGTACGTTTATATCGTTAGTATTTCTATATTATTAATGGAATCTTCTAAGACGTTCGGACCTCTAGTATTCGATGTCATCAATGGAATCTTCTAGCATGTTCGGGTAGGTAGTATTCCGGTAGCATCAATGGAAACTTGTAGTACTCTTATATCGTTAGTATTCCTATATCATTAATGGAATCGTCTAACACGTTCGTATCGCTAGTATTCGATGCCATCAATGAAATATAGCATGTTCGGATAGGTAGTATTCCGAGGAAACTTCAGTGGAAACTTATAGTGCGTTTATATCGTTAGTACTCCTGTAGCAATAATGGAATCTTCTAACACGTTCATATCGTTGGTATTCCGATGTCCTCAATGGAATCTTCTAGCATGTTCGGGTTGCTAGCATTCTGGTATCATCAACAGAATCTTCCAGAATATTCATAATATCATAACCTAACGACCGTAAATCTGTTTTCAACTTATTGACACAGTTTGATATCACTGGAGATAACTGAATATTTTGAAAGTGTTTCTCATGTGACTAAATACATTTATTACCTCGTACGCTCATTTGAACACAAACATATAGCAATAAAATTGTTGACTTAGTATTTCTATACGACTCCACTTCGGCTTTGAATACTTTATCAAGAAATTTATGCATGCTATGCTGAAATAATATATATAAACTGGATATTGATTACTTTCCAACAGATTGTTAAATGCTTCGATTTTCAATCAGATAAGCTGGCGACCATCTAGCAGTCGAGCAAGGGGATTGAAGAATCGTCCAATTTATCTCAAATCATCCGTAAATGGATCTGCGTTTATAGACACATCCTCGGTACATTCTTTCAAGTTAGAGTAATGCAAAGGTTAAAAGATTTGATAATTGGTCCAGGTTCCGGCTTTGCCATTTCGCTGTGGTGCAGAATTGAGAAATCACTCACTGGGAGTAATGAAATCGAATTTCATTTCTTTCGATAATTGCATAAAACATTTACAAGGTATTTCACTTCAATGGCATAAAAATCTTTGGAAAAGGTAAAATGCTCGAAGGCATATAACTATGCAAGATCGGAAATCTTGTTATAAATCTTTCATGCTATAAGTTTTTAATTATTTTACTAGTATTCTTATGATTAATCATTAATTTTGTAGAGACTTTTATGAGTGCTTTTTAATTGATTTGTTATAGATTAAGTAAAAGACTTTGCTCTAAATAGTAAATTTTACGCCTATAAAAGAAACTTATACAGGGTGTCTCAAAAATCTTGACCGAGGCCTTTATTCCTTAAATATTGATTATAGACATATACTGTAAATTAAAAAGTTGCATAAAAAAGGTGTAAAATGTTATGAAATCGATTAAAATTTTCAAGGGATTAAACTTCAAAAAATACAAAATGAAAATTTTTATGCGGACCCCGTAGAAAAAATTTCTCAGTGAGTAAAATGTGGCCCATCCTTTAATAAGGTCATGTACAAAATTTCAGCAATTTATCATAAAAAGTCTCAAAGATATGAAACTACATAAATACTGACTTAAACCACTTTTCGATGCCTGGATATGAGTTCGCAAAGAGGAAAAATCATGTCCGATTTTCGTGTTTTAGGGGTCGTACACAAATTAACAAAGAAAGTAATGATTGAATAAATAAATAATAATTTTGCTATTTATTGGTTCAAAAGTATTAAAAATTTGTAGAAATAATAACTTGTAGGAAAGATTACATAAGTTTTTTTTTTTTACAAGTTCATTGACTGTGCCATTTTTAAGTTATATTCTGTAATTCATGATATAAAATTTTGAAGTATTCTTCAGGAAACATAGATTTTAAAATTTGTATTTAAAACTAAAGATATGAAGTATATTTTATTTCCTTATGATGCGTTCCTGCGTCGCGTCATCTGCACTGAAGCTGTAAACATTTGCATTTTAATTTGTGATTGATCCTTCATCAACTTTGTTTTAACATATTTTTAAGAGTTTTCATGATAAAACTCTGAAACTTTGTATATGACCTTATCAAAGTATGGGGCACATTTTACTTATTGGGGAATTTTTTTGTACGGGGTCCGTATAAAAATTTAAATTTTGTATTTTTCGAAGTTTTATCTCCTGAAAATTTTAATCGATTTCATAACATTTTGCACCTTTTTTTACACAACTTTTTAATTTACAGTATATGTCTATGATCAATATTTAAGGAATAAAAGCCGCAGTAAAGGTTTGAGGTTTTTGTAAGTCTATTTACTTTAGTGCCATTTTACAGTTTGATATTGACAATTTTTCAAACATATTTTAAGTTCTTGGGTTTATCAAAAAATAATCCTCTCCTTCTCCATGAAACTGACTTAAAATTTTTTTCTTGAGATATGTTTTAAATATCTTCTTCTTCATTTCCAAATCTTCATATTTTACATGTTTGAACGAATCCAAGCCGAAATATGTACCAGTTGCTATCGAAATGTAAGCAAATCCGATTAACTTTACATTTTTATTTTTTTAAGAGGTTTAGTGGGATTAGGGGGAAGAAACTCCAGAAGTTTGAAATATAAAATGTTAGACAGTAACTGAGCAAAGACTCTAATATATTTTATCTGATATATGGGAAATTTCTGCCTAATATTATCTCTCAAGAAATCGCGATGGTAATATTTCGCGAATAAAAAAGTTATACTCAAAAAATTGCAAAAAAGATCAAATAAAAAAAATCGTAAATATCTAAGAAAGATTTTGTCGTTGTTTGTAAAAAATTATCATAGTTTGAGATATATCTGTAGAATTTATTATACATGATAAAAAATATTTATAAAAAAGGAATATATTGTTCACTGAATCATTTCCCGAGTTAAGTTTCATTCATCTAGATCGCTGCATTTTTGCTTTCTCGTATAAAAAGGTTTATAAATAGGTAAAATTCTAATGATTAAGAAATTTAATCACCGGAGTTATAAAAATATTCACATTTTAGACCTCCGTGAGTCACAAAAACACTTTTTTGGTTTATGTTTATTAAGGTTATCAGCAAACAAGAAACAAAAATCGAAACAAGTAAACTGAATGAAATTTTATAACTAGTGTTTACATTAAAATCTTGGAATTTCATTAAATCCTTCAATATTCGTTCGTTGACAGACCAAATTTTAAATGGGGTACTTCCGGACCCAGACAGTTCTCTAATATGAGGATTCTTCAAAAGTTTATATTCGAAGTTTCTAACATAATGATAATTTTTTTTCTTTCTTTCAAAAAAAAAAAAAAATTAAGAAGGAAGTGAAAAGCAAAAGTTAAGAAGGATAAAAAAATAAATATTTTTTTTTCATTTATTTCTTTATATGCTACAGTTTGCAATTTTGTAGACTTTTATAGAACATAAGTGTCTACAAAATATGTAATTAAATAGAATTACCAATTAATCGATCGATTTAATTTAATTTTGGTTTCATGCGCGTGGTGCCATCTGGTAGAGAAATTGATAAAAACAGTTTTAAGATTTGGTAACATTTATAATAAAAAATTGTAAATAAAGACTAAAACATAAAATGCTTTTTCAAACCAACTTTTATTCAATTTATTTCAATTTTTTTGTAAAAAAATTTTAGAAAATGTTAGCCATAAAACCGAAAAAAATTTATTCGCCTTGAAAATGGTCGCTTTCCTGATAATCTTATTTCTTAGAAAAATTTCATATTTATTTGCAGTTATTATGTATCTGATTTAGAAGAAGGCACACATTTTGTTCATGAATAGTTTTCTAAGCAGATTCATAAAGGTTGCGTAAAAATATAAACATGGCATTTTGTTACACATTTGAGCTTAAAAAAATATATACTCAATTGTTCTTACGTATCGAAAGCTTCTGCTAGATAAGCTCCTCCTGTTCCCCCATTCTGATGAACCCCTTCGTACGAAGTGAGGTTTATCTGGTCTGGGTTTCGGGGAAGTACGGAAATGGACTCCCCTTTGGCCAGCTTGATAACTATCACTCGATAGCACCTAAGGAAGAAAGAAAAAGCTCAATCGATTTTGGACAATCATTTAAGGCTGAAATGAAAAACAGTGTTTAGGGCATCATTTTATTACACCTCGCATTTTATACATAATATATCCTTATGCCCCCTCAAGTAAATAACTTTTATAATTATTTTTATATTTCCACTCTTCTGTTCATTATCATGTTCATTCATCCAGTTTTTTTGTACTTTAAATATTTTACATTCTAGTTTTTATCATTTCTTGTTATGCTATATGTATTCGTATTTTGTCATTATTTTTTCAAATTGATTGCAGTGTAATTTGTTAAAAATAAAGTCCACCTGCATCTATACCAAACGGGAAAGGAGCCACATGAGCTTTAGAAACGGAGGTGTGGTATGGTGTTAAGTGTTAAAACAGTGTTTGCTCTAAAAATGGACAAAAGGAACATCCCATTTCCCTATTCGAAAATATGTCATAGAATTTTAAAAATATTAAAAATTAATGGATAAAATAAAAATAAAATTGTAAATGCCATTGTATCTATTAAATAGCATATAAGAGCAAATAAACACAATACAAACGATGAGCAAATATTTATTTTGTATTAAGAACGCGATATATCGCAAAATAAGACGAGTGTTTAATTTATATTAACGTTCCGTTTTAAAGAAACCTAGGGCTAATTTGGGACGGACCTCGTAATTTTCAGCCGCGGTCAAATGACGGGGACAACACCTGTGCTGGCATCCTTCTTTTCAAGATTCCACAACACACCAACCCAGCGGGAGAAATTTGGCGTGCGCCCCACTTATAGGATGATTCTTCGGTGGAATCTGGTCTCGAGCCTGAAACCCTCCGGTTCCGAAGCCAAGACCTTAGCTCATGCCACTGTGGCTCCAATAAGACGGACGGATTGAAGTAATTAGTTAAAGTTATAAAAAATTGCTGATATCAATAAAGAAAAATTTGTCACGAGACATAGTTTTCAAGAAATTTATTATATTCTCAAGAAATATTATATAAAAGCAGATTCCACTTCAAATGAAAACATTCTATATTTGAAATCATGTTTATGTAAACAAAGAGTAAAATTACTTCTTTAAATATGGTCACTAAATACTGTAATTACTTAGACTATGATATTTTACCTTTAACTAACAAAAAAAAAAAAGGATAGGTTTTTATTTATTGTTATTAGAGAGAGAATATATATATGGTGAAATGACAACAGATAATTATACTGTAGAATACAAGTCAATAATTAAATTTAACAGTGAAAATAGAGATCTTATCTTACTACCCTAGCTTTCAATATCAAGTATCATACTCCCAAGGATTAAGTGGGAAAAACGCTTCACAGTTTCTTTTCATACATTTGCCTTCATAAATATCTTTCAAACAGAGATTTTCTTTGTTAACATTAACCAAATTGTTTTTTATTAGATTTTTATAACTGCATCCTCAGCTACTGTGTCATGATAACAAGTGAACACAGAATTCATGTGTTTTTTATTATACATAATATGTTTCTGCATATTATTATTCCAAATAATTTTTCTATTATATTTCAAAGTAGAAAAACTTTGTAAACGGTAATTATTATTCCAAATAATTTTTCTATAATATTTCAAAGTAGAAAATCTTTGTAAATGGTTTCCTTTTATTATCATTTCTTTATATGTTTGCAAATTCTGTACATAGTTATTATTGATTTTTCTACAGTAGATATTTTGGTACTTAATAAAATTCCCGTAATATACCCATCAAACCGTTTAATCAATGGTTACGGATATGGGGATAGAAGACGGCGGTTGCTCTCCCGAACTGTTCTGCGTACGTTAAATTACGCGTATGTTTTATAGTATCTAATAAAAGTTTAATTTTAACCTTTTTAAAAAGAAAAGTCTCTATAAATAATTTAATAAAATAGTAAAAAAATAGAAAGTTAACATTTATAAATGAATAGCTTCAATTAGAACAGAAATTATTTTGAAATGTATGTCATGAATTTGAACAAAAATTATTTCGAAACGATATATCTCACTCAACTCGCCATATTTCTTAGAAAGGATCAAGCTATACAATGAGCATTAATTTACTTCTTTTGTAAGGTTATATTGACTGGAACTTTTCCATTTCGTCTTAATAATTCGTCTTTTGACTTATTTGTGTTTCCATATTTGAAATATAGGTTATTCATAAAAAATTTTATTCGCCAGTTTTAACAAGTTGTTTTAATGAAGGATAAGGAGGCAGCCAATAAATCTTCTTTACAACCTCAGAATGCACTTTTTTTCAATATCAGATACAATTATTATGGATATTACAGAGGTTTTTAACTTTGTACTTAATTAAGACATTGTTAATTATCTTCTTCGTTTTAGAAATTAAAGATAATATCTTGGCTTAATATTTTAAAAGCTTTAAATGATTAAAAACACGATATTTCCTACTGAATGTAATTATTAGATTTTATTTAAACTAAACTCTATGAAGTTGTTAAAGCAATTATGTATTTATACATATAGAAATTGCAATCTTATACGATTATAATTATTCTAAATCTTTCTGGAAAATTTAAAATGGTTAAAAATTCAAACGCTCGCTTTAAAATCTTTATCTTCAATCAAATTAATTTTTCTCCATCCAGGAATTATAAATCCACAAAAGTCCTTAGAATTCACTATGTTATTTAGTTATAAATTAAATGTAAGAACAATACCATGCTTGCTTTACAAAATTAAAAAAGCAAAAACAAAATATACCTTCCATAGAAGATTACGAGTACATGGCCTTGAGATATTAATTGTATTTAACATTAATTGTATTCAACAGATTACATTGACAAAGTCTGGAAATTTTTCTTGCTGTCTGTCTCATTGCACTCAGTTAAATAGTTCTGAATGCAATTCCAAAGCATAAGATATTAACTGATGAATTTAAATAGAATTTAGCTATTAAATTATTATTAATAGTGCGCGTGATGAAAGTTTAAAATTAAAGCGAAATAGAATTAATCCCATGGAATTCCTTTCCTAATTATAAAGGATCAAATATGACATTATCTCTATTACTAAGAAAAATCAGTAAGTTATACGTTTGTGTTGGATTTTCACATGATACATCTTTGAATCCAGATGTAATTGGATTTGTTAGATTTATTTTGAAAATTTTTATGAATTAAAATTAAAGAGAATTTTAGAAGTGTTTATCCGTAACTTAATGATACATTATTATATAAATATAATTCTTACATTATCTTAATTTAAAAAATTATCATCCTTAATAATGGCAATTTGCTGTAAATGTCGTGAATTTTTTTTTTAATTTGGAAAATTAAAAAAAAACACATTTTTAGTATAATTTGCAACAATAGGCTTTATTGTTATAATGAAATTCAAAATCGCTTTCTTTATTTCAACAGGTATTTAATCGCCTGTGTTTTCTCCAATGCTGAAAGTTCAGATAAAGATTTTGTTAATATTAGTATCTTTGGTGACTACTAGTCACCGTGATTATTCATGTAAAGATTTTAAATAAAATCGTTTATGCTTAGTTTAGTTTTGAAAGGTGATTCTAGTAAGAAAAATTTAGAATTTAGCAGATATGTAGCTCATACTATTTTTGAGATATTACACCTGTTCATTTTGTTTATCTGTCAATCTTCAGAGATGTGAAGATTAATTTGAAAAGGGCAAATGATTACATTGCCCTTTTCAATGTAATCTAACCGAAACGTTTGCTTGCATTTGGGCTAAAAAAAAAAAAAAATCAGAAATGTTTAAAAACGAAAAAAAAAAAAAAAAAAAATCATCATTGTTTACTTTTGAAACTAAAGCACATCTTATATTTCTCACAAATTAAAAGTTTTTGAAACCAAGCTTTAATAGGAAATTAATCTGAAAAAAATAACTAATTACATCTTGTTATCAACAATGATGATATATCCAAACAATTGATATATATATATATATATATATATATATATATATATATATATATATATATATATATATATATATATATATATATATATATCAATAACAATGAAAATGATTTAATTTTGTTATAACAATATGAGTTTCATGTAACCCAAACGCTTCTTGTTGTTAGGTTAGAAAAGATCAGAAGAGTTTAAAAACGTCAAAAAGAAGTCTGGTAAGAAATGTATAAAAACGCAAAATAATATATATCTATAACAATAAAAACGATTTAATTTTGTTATAACAATAATGCATACCATATGCTTTAAATTTGCTTAAAATAATTTTAAAGAATTATTGGCACAACAGAAAATATTGCACAGCACATTGGCATCATAGGCTTAGTTTTCATTTAATTAATTTTATAATTTGAACTTAAAAATAGTTCGAACCATCAAAATATATTTTTGCAACTTTTTGCAGCTCTAACTGCAATAATTTGTGTCATAGAACGCAACATTTTTCATTATTAATAATAAAGATTCTTTGTGAATATTGTGATGTATTTTAATTTCTTTTTTCATTTCACACAACTTTTTGCGAAATAAATAAATAAATACTTCTATGTGTAATAGAAAAAAAATCCAAATAATTATATTTATTATTTTACTTTTTTTGCTATCATGCTTCAAACCACCTAACATGTTATTAAATGTTCTTATAGAAATTAGCATAAACATAACTTCAGGAATTTGACGTTGAAATCAACATAAGATTTAGTACGAAGGTTAGTTTTGTTATATTCACGCCCCGTTTTAAAGTAACACTAGGGCTATTTCGGGACTGATCTCATAATTTTGAACCTGGGTCAGATGACAAGGACGATATTCTGAATTAGCACCCCCTCTCCAAACTTCCATACCATACCACGTTTGACCCGACGGACTTAACGTGCGCCAGATCCACTTACACGACGGTTCGTCGGTGGAATCGGGTTTTGAATCTGAAACCCTCCGGGCCCTACTGCCGAGACCTTACCACCAGATCACAGCGGCCCTTAGTACGAACAATAAGGAAGTGAAGTGACAATACCACGTAAGAGAGTATATAATTATATGTTAGAGAATGCGAGATACAACTTTAATCATTATATTTTATAGTTCATAGACAGAAAGTGCAGAATAAGCATAAATATGCTAAAAAAAGGCACTTAAATTTCTATTTCTATTTGAAGATTTTTCCCCCTGAAGGAATTATGAATATTAAGTTATCCATAAAATATTTAATTAAAATTAAGTATAAACAATTTTCCTTGATAAAAAGTTAGTTTCTAAAGTAACTAGATTACTACTACTACAAATGATTATAGCTTTCGTTTCACTGTAATCTCGTGTTGTCTATGGCTACAGTTAACATATCTTTTGAAAATTAAAGTTCCTCCAAGTTCAGAATCTCAGAACCTTTAAATTTGTGTCAATTCTCCGGAGTGCCATTGTTTTGTAAGATGGCATAATTTGAAAGGGAAAGTGCGAATGAGACGGAAGAGTTGAGAATTGAGTACGAAGCTTTCCTGCAGTTTTTCTTCCATTAACTCGCCGCATAAATACCTTAATTGGTCTAACTTCCCACTGTAATGAGGCCTGAAACTTTTTAATCGTATGTAAAATGCAAATGTATCACGGGAGTCGGCCGGAATTACTTTGTCTTTATAGAACCGCTTAAATCCGCGAGCAGTGTTCGCTATAATGAGACTTCAGAATTTTTTGTAAAAGTAATATGAATGGCGGATATCCTTTCTAGTTTCTTTCTAGATAGATAGATTTCTTTTCGTAAAGTCTATTAATACAAAACATTTTCATTAATTATTGAAATATTTATATTTTGGGGAAAGATTGTTAAGGAAGAGATTGGTTAGATACAAATTCAGAACTGTGTAACGAATTACTAACGAGGTCTAATTTTCTTTTGAAATAGAATTACTAATGTTTAGTTAACTTCTAATCCCAATAGGTTTTCTCTGAACAAGTCGTTCTAATTGTTTTCTCATCCTCGTGTATTTAATTCTTTATTTGCATAGTAAATGAAGCAACGTAAATTTTTAACTACATGATTGTGCTGCAAAAATTAAATCGCAGACTGTGTATCTATTAATTTTTTTCATTCTAGAAAAAAAAAATTTCATTCTTAAAAAACATTCGCCTAGAGAAAAAAATTTCCATTATAGAAAAAAATTAAGAATATAAAATAACATCTGTTAACATATATTTTTATGGAGCGTTTTGAAATAAATACGAAAACTAAATTATTTGGTGATTACGATGTACTACTTTATATCAAGAATTAACTTTTAGAATCAAATATGATTTAAAAAAAAAAATTTGTTTTCGCTATAGTAGCTGCACTTTTTCCCAAGTTCTCTGCAAAATTTGAAAACATTTAAAAATTTTAGGGAATATGAGTTAACTACCCAATCTGTCTAGACCAAAAATATTATATTTGTAAGAATATATAGATATGAATATATCTAAATTGTGAAATCATATGCAATTTAAAGATTTAAAGTGAAATTTATATATAACTATCTGATATATCCAGCATTTCTAGGGAATAAAACATTTCCATATTTAATGTTTTTAATGTAAAACTGATTCTTTATGAAATATTATAATGCACAAAATCCTTTAATTGTCTGAAATGTATTTGAATTATAATTGGAAAATAATTTGAAAGACTTTTTAAAACTGCTATTTATTAATTTTTTCCATAAGTTATTAACTATCTATAGAAATACTTTAAATTTTGTTCATTAATAAGTAAAAAATAGGGTTCAAAACATTTTGAAATAATAAATTAAATAGTTAATTTTTAATTAATTAACATATATAAAATAAACCAAATTAATAATTGTTTCTGATATAAATTAATAATCGTCTGCTTTAAAACTTTTCTCTTTTCGTCTTCCAGTTATTTTTCCTAATGTGTTTTAGATATTGTTATTGTTTTCGAATAATAAGAATATTACTATATTTCTCTATAAAATTAATTTTCAAAAATTTATTAAAATTAGTGAAATGAATGGTACGAAAATTAAATTTATACTTAAAACCTAATTTTTTGATCGTTAATATGGTGTAAAAAAGGTTTTTTTAAAATTTTTTTTATGAAATAATTTATTAAAATATTGATTGCAAAAGGGTCAAAATCTTGCTTGATTTTATGTAGCTAAAAGTTGAAGGTAAACAAAAGATTTTAATTGCAGTACTTTTTTAATCTTATGAAATAAATTTTAGAATTCCTTTAAAAGCAAGAAAGAAGTTATATATATATTTGATTTAATGATATTTTAGTTTAAATTTAATTGTTAAAGCTTGTATTTAAAATAAATTTTGAAAAATTTGCTAAAATTAGAGGGCACGATATTTTTTCTAAGTTATTAGAAAAAAAAGGTGAATATTATATAATTTTATAAATTAAATACCATAAGAATGAATTAATTTTGAATGTCGGATATGTTACAACTGATCCCAGCAGCTTTCGCGCAAATTTCAGGTTGATGTTGTTGAAAAAGTAACTTGATGAACAGACAGATGCATATACTTTCTTCTTTATATTAAACAGGATTGGTTGGATATAATTTCAAAATAAAAAAAAAAGATTTTCTTAATATGCTGCATTTTAAATGCAATTACACTACGAGAAAAGGAGAGCTAAAGATGCTAGATCAAGTTATAATAACATTTCAGCAATAAGATTTTTCTGACCAATCGGGAAACATTGCTTTGTTAAATAACTGATTATAAGTAGAATGGTAACTTAAAGGCATCAAAAATACGTTTCTGCCTCATTCCTTAGCCCGCCCTAGGGACTGTAGGCATGCGGACTACTGTTTTTATGGCTTATGTGCTACATAAATAAAATCCATCTAAGCTCTGTTTTTGGAGTTATATTACTCCATATTAGTATACGAGGCAGAATAAGCATTCGTGGCATTCAGCCAAACTGTTTTACTTTATTTTTTCATCCTTTTCATGAGGCATGTCAGAATCGTGACCCACTGTACAAAATTTAGCATAAAAATATTTTTGCTTTCTTGTATACGGAGCATTAAGAAAATATTATAATAATAATAATAATAAAAAAAAAAAATCGAATCTGGGATTTTGAAGTTTCTCCACGTTTTAAACTTCTCCGAGTTCGAAAACCATATTTTTGATATTACCATGTCTATAAATCCGTCTGTCTGTTTTGATAAAGATAACTCATAAATGCTTTGAGATAGCTAAAATGTGGTATTTGGTCCTTACACCAAATTTATGGATTTTTATCATATTTTGAGTGAAATCTCTTCAGAGGAAGTCAACCTAATATAACTGTCCCAGTATAAGTTAAAAGGGTAATTACAAAATGAAGAGAACTAGATAGGTGAAATTTGGTATCTAAAATACAGACATATCAAACTTAGAACCAGAACTGCCAAGGCGGTTGATTCTCTGTCTATCTGTAATTTCACAAACACAAAAACGTGTTCACTTAAAAAAGCAATTCTTTAAATATATGAAATTTGTTATGCAATTTTATGACTAGAATTGTAATTCTGAGTCAGACTTTGGTCGCAATCAGTTGAAAGTAACACATCTAAAGCACAAATTCAATTTTTGGATACTAATTGAATAAAGGCCAAAGATTGCCAAAAATCACAATAGATTCAGTAGAAATGCTGAATTCATGACAAAGATCAATATTTAGTAATTATTGTTCATCAATGCTATGCAAAGCATTCGCGTTTTTACTCAAGCTGTTCAATCTTATGCGAGAGAGTTTCGGATTGACTACTCCCGCTAGTTTCTTGAAAGTATTAATTTTAACAAGTATTTTTATTAAGCAAAATTATTGATTAAATTTAAGTGAAATTATGTGATAACGAAAGCATTTTATTATAAACAATTAATGAATGAATTTTATTCGATATGTAATTATTAAAATTGAAATTGCTGAAATGTTTCCAGATTTTAAATGTTTACATTTTCTTTTACATATTTCGGTAAATATATAATCGGTATCTTATGTATCGAAATAATAATGAAAATTGATGATGCAAATGAATTGGAAACCAAACCTGGTTAGGTGAAATTTAGAAATGGGAGTAGAATTCATACTAATGTTAAAGATGTCACAAGATTAACGCAAAATTTCAATTGTCCACCATTCGTGCAGTAAAATGTTGGCAACCTTATTAAGAAAAAACTGACAGCCGATAGTTTTGGGTTAGTAAAAACAGAGATTACACGATACACGATTACATTACACGATAGAACAACGTGTTAACACAAGATTTGAATTAAAACGCACACACACACAGTTTTTCTTTAAATTGTTACATTTTTATTTAATCATAGAAACATAAGATATAGTTATGTATGGAATAACATATAAGGCAAATGACCTCCGCGTCTTTGTTAGCTCATATGCACTCTTTTGTCGAAGTGATTAGGCAACTAAAATTTTTAAATTATAATATAGGTCCTTAAGATATGTATTACTGACCTGATAAAACCATTTCGTTCCGAAACCTTCTGCAACTTGAGTTTCAGTTGACGACATTTTTCATGCCCTTCCATTGGATACAAATAAAACTCTGGCATGGAAGATGGAACTGCAAATATCAAAATATACAAAGCAATTTCTTTTATGAATATATTACAAACAAAAAGATTTTTTTTGCACATATATAATAACAATTTATTACATGTTCCCAAGCCAAGAACGTAATTTCTGGAATTATTCTAAAAATAATTAGGAAACAGTTGCTCTGATTAAAAACTTTTTATAATGTAAAATAATTATGAAAAGTGTTGGGTGAAGCAAATCATGTAATTATTTGAAGTTTAGTTATATTAACGACCCGTTTTAAAACAACACTAGGACTATTTTGAAACGGACCTCGTAATTTTGTACCGAGGTCGGATGAAGAGGACGGCAGCTGAGCTGGCATCTCCTTCACCAAACTTTCACTCCACACCATCGAGAGGACTTTTGGTTCCAACGGATTTATCATGCACCAGACCCGCTTATACGATGGTTCTTGGGTGGAATCGAGTCCCGAACCTGAAACCCTCCTTCTTAGAAGCTGAGATCTTACCACAAGGCCACCGCGGTTCTGTGCAATTACTTGAAACAGTAAGTTATGTAATAAAGATAATTAAAATGCTAACTTTAGTAAGATAAAGGATTATACTTTATGCTGTTAATGGTGTTTATCGAAATAGAATAAACATTCAGCCATGTATTAATAAATAATATAATAATATATAATTTAAGTAAATAATATATTTTCTTTGTGCAGAAGATTTAAACAAAGATAACTATATGCTTACACAACGGGTATTTTAATCTCACATTTTAGCAACCAGTTTTTATAAATGCTAATATAATCGATTACTTTGTGAAAACGAGTAAAACTATATAGTAATGGAGATAAACACAAGTATTTACTCCAGGGAATGCTGCAAGCCTTCGTCAGAAATCTCCAATCAAATTACTGTCCAAATTACTGGACAGTATATAATGTTGCAAGTAAGTTATCATCCATTAAATGAACTATCTATGGCCTAAAAAAGTGAATAACGATTCCATTTCTTGGAATAATTTATCCAATATCATTAAATTCTAGCAAGAGAATATTCATACTCTCCTGCTGGTGATTTATCATTTTTTTTATTTCATCAAAACTCTTCTTTCACACCACCAGGCCATCTTTTCACAAATTCATATAAATTGTGTATTAGAATATAATTATTAATGGATACTCAAAATTGAATTAAGGCTTAGAGATATGAATAGGAGTAGTTCTGTGAACAAATCCTTCATAACGCATAAACGTTTATCACTAATTGTAGGAATTGTATTACCACTAATTGTAAGAATTTCAATTTATATTTATTACATGTTCTGTGAATGAAATTCTACCTCACCTGGCATTTTGAAATTCGTTCATTTGGATGCAAAAGCAGCGTCTATTTTTCCTTTATGGGCGTTAAAAAAACGAGTTATCTTAAGATGCATTGAATTTTCATTTTCAATCTAAGAAAATCGGGATTTATTAAATTTCGATGTAAGGCATTACAATTATACAAAAAATTGAGCTATTTGTGGATATGAAAGTGAATATTAATTGTTAATTTCAGATCTTTTGTAACTAGGTATAGTTTAGTTTAATTATATTAACATCCTGTCTTAAAGCAATATTAGGGCTATTTTGGGATGGACCACTGACCACTGATTCTGAACCACTGACAGATGACCAGGACGACACCTGAAGCTGGCACTCCCTCTCCAAACTTCCACAGCACACCAGACGTTTGGTCCCGACGGATTTAAGGTGCTCTAGATACGCTTAAAAGACAGGTTCTTGGGTGGAATTTGTAATTAAAATTGATTAATTTTAGTATTATTTTATGAAATGTAGTATCGAATTATTCTATTTCGAATATTACACTGCGTAAAAAAAGTAGAAGGACACTTGATTTTGTAACAATAACCGAAAAATATTTTATTTTTACTAAAATTTTTTATCAGAAACATTTAACAAATATTTCAAAAATACAATTTTAACATCAGAATTATGATGTTCAAACATAAAATATTAATGGCAACAAAAATAGTTTCTCTTTTTTGAAACTTTGTAAAAAAAGTAGAAGGACAGCATTATAATGAATGAAAAAATAGTGGCTTTAATAAGGAATGGTCTTCCCATTGGCCTTTATAACTTCAAATATTCTGTTTGGAAGTGAATTGTATAGAGTTTGAATTTCAGTTTGACAAAAATTGTCCCACGAGTCATTCAATGCTTCTCGAAGCTGAGTTTGCGAATCAAATTGCCTTCCATCAGCATAAACTCGACGAACTAGCATTGCCCAGATGTTTTCCACTATATTAAGGTCAGGACTTTTGGCTGGCCATGGTAAAACATCCACATTATTTGTTAGGAACCAATTTTTGACTGCAGTCGCAGTGTGAATGGAAGCTCCGTCTTGCTGAAACTTCCACTCTTCACCCCCCCCCATGTCAGAGGCATAAGGAAGAAGCTCGGAATTCAGCACTTGAATGTAGTCTGTATGTTTTTGCCTACCATTTAAGAAAACCAGACTTGTCCTTCCTCCGTTTCCAACAGCCAACCAAACCATTAAACTCCCTCCTCCCATTTGTCGTGTTGAATAGTATTCGCCTTCGTCCCCAGATAATGCCAGTAGTGCTGACATCCGTCTGGACCGTCTAAGTTAAATTTCTTTTCATCGGAAAATATCACAGAAGTCCATTCTGTAGTCCAGGACTTGTGCTCCTTAGCCCACGCTAAACGGTTATCAATGTGAGCTTGTTTCCACTTAGGATGATGTTTCCGTTTTTTGAAAATGAAATTTTTAGATCTTTTAATATAGTTGTAAACTGTTTGTTTCGTCACATGATTAAGTCCTGCTTGATTTCTTGCCTTTGAAACACTTCCTTTGTTCTTCTTCAGCACACGAGCAAGTTTTCTTTCATCACGTGGTGTTAACTTCTTTGGTCTACCAGTCTTCTTTTTATTTCCATTTTTATAAGGATTTCTGATAAAGTTTGAAACTGTATTGGGGCTCATCTGCAACAATCGAGAAATCTCTCTGACACCTTTACCATCATTTTGATATGCGGAAATTTGCCCTTTTTGCAAATCGTTCAAAGGTATTCCTTTAGGCATTTCTGAGAACGGAGAAACAACGTAGCTTTTAAACAAATTAGATTTTTTTGACAGAAAAGGATAAACAAAGTACAAAATCATTATTTAAATAAAAAACAACTTACTAAATTAAATATATTAGCAAGTGTCTTTCTACTTTTTTTACGCATCGGAAATTATATATACTAATTTTCTTAATAATATTAGTGGTAGATGTTTAATTTTTGCCTAAAATGAAAACAAGGGTCATTAAACTAAATCTGCATAAGTATCTAGTAGTTAGGAGAAAAGAAGAGATATTAATTGGCAAAAAGACACTGTCCTTCTACTTTTTTTACGCAGTGTAAGTACTCTGGCGTCTTTCAGAATTGTTAGTAATGAAAACTTTTATATCTATAAAGGAAAGTCAACCTTCTAACTCTCCGACCCGCCCTAAGGCACACGAATTTAAACCATAGAACTGAATGACCGGACCGCCGCAACAGCAATTGGCGGGAACTGTGGTTGAGTCCTAAGGGCCGTCACCGGCCACGGTACAACCCTCCCCGAAGGAAGTACGTCCCGTCATCGGTGGGGGGAGTCAGATCCCCCACCTATTATTGTACCCTCCAGGGTGGCGAGATCCAACCACCATGCCGGAAGCATCTCATCCTCATTTCGAGGTGCCCCCCCGAGGATATTATCTATAAATTGATATTTTACTATCTATAAAGGAAAGTAAAATATCAATAACCATTATTCACATTTATTTCATTTAATATCTTTTGTTTACCACAGTACATGAATGAGCTTATTATTTACCACAATACATGAATGCATATTTGATATCTTTTGAGAGAATAGCTTCAGTCCTTATCTATTTTTATTAATATGTTTAATCTTGATAATTGGACAAAGTTATTTTATATTTAATTTATTACAAAATTCACAAATCTTTTACCCAAAACTCTTCGTATATTATTAAGCTCAATTTAATTTAATTGAAGACGTAAAATCTGAAACTGCTTTCTTTCAAAAAGCAATTAATCAAAATATATAAGATCAACTGTGTCTCCGCATAAATATCAAACTTATTCATAATTCATATTATGAAAAGTATGCATTTAATATTTATTATGTGAGACGCTCTGCAAACAAAATTCCAGAGAAAAGTATTTGTTATGATTTGAATTTTAAAATAATCCATAATATGAATACGTTACCGGCTTAAGTCTATGATGTTTTCTTAAATCTGTCTCACTAGTTTTTATTTCTAAAAAAGGTGTAGTTATTTATAGGTACTTGTAAAAATTACAAAAATAATAATAAATAAATAAATAAATAAATATAAATATTAAATTTTAATTTGGAATTAAATTTTCATTAAAATAAAATGATTAAAATTATCAATTGCTTAAAAAATTTCTTTATAATGATACTTTTCTTTTTTTAAAATTAAAAATGTAACAATATATATATATATATATATATATATATATATATATATATATATATATATATGTATGTGTGTGTGTGTGTGTGTGTGTATTTGTGAATACATTTAAAGTATTTTAGAAACAATTGAAAATATAAAAAAAAATGCATTAATTCCCATTTAAATCGCTATGCAGTGTTGGGTTGGTAATTTTAAGGGAGATTATTCATAAAAAAAACGAAGAATTGTTATCATGGGTAACATAAGTAAAACGTAAATTAACTTAGTGAGTTAAACATAATTCTTTAAAAAAATCTTTCTTGAAGTATCTTTGGCTACAACCTTGGCTTTGGGCTCGGAAATTTTCAATAACATTACATCCAATAAAATTTTTGTCTGTTACAATATTTATATTAGCAAAATTTATTAAATACAAGAGATATTAATATTTGCTCAGAATTCATGTATAAGATTTTACGCAACAGACAGATCTTTAATTTCTTTTTTATGATAAATGAAAGAATGTATCTTTAGCATAATTTTGCATCAGATAACAATTGTTAAATATTATAACTATAATTCACTCAGTTCAAAAAGAGTGTTTAAAATTAAATGAATCAAAATAAAAGAAGTTCAAAGTGCACAAATATAGGTTTTTAAGATGTAGGTTAGTGGTTTTATCTGTAAAAATGACTCAGACAACTGTAGCTATTGGAAATTGATTGTAGGAAGCAACCACATAATACTTTTATTTGAAAAATAGTGAAAATCGTGCTCTAACACAAATCAAGATATTTATTACATTTAATTATATATGTTTTTTATATTTACGTGTTATTATAATTTATTACCCTTTACATTGAAATTCCAGAGAAATGTAATCAATAATGGACATATCTCGTAAAATGCTATTTCCTTTGTCAGTTAAGTTGCTGCGTAATGTAATTTATGCTACAATTTATTTACAAACAGAAACAAAATTGCTTAAAATTCTTATCAGCGCGTTTAGCTAATGTAATATAAATGTTTCAAGTCAAAACCGCGCATATAGTAGTTTTAAAACAATTGCAGCAGATCTGAGAGAAGAAAATCAGTAATGAGACAGTCCTACTTCCTGGAACCTTTTGTCTTTCAGTAATTGTAAGGATTTTAACGCAAATGGACTCTTCCAAGCGTACCTGAAGGTGGCGAGATGCACTTGGCTTTGTCATTCGGTGTGCTAGAGTGTCCACAACCGGCTTTATTCACTGTGCAAATCTTCACGGTGTAATTCGTATTGGGTCGGACGGTGCTTTTGAAAACTTGGTTCTCTTTCTGAACTTCGTTAAACTCTTGAAAAGTGTCCATTACGAAATATCCACTGGCATTCCGGTACTTGGCTTCACCTTCCAGTGTCACCTGAAACGAGGTTACAGTTACAGAGTAAATTGTGGGGATTATTCACAAATGAATGGAAGTAATTGATAACATTTTGGAGACAAAACTACTTTCTAATGATCATTTGATATGATATTATATCCATCATTCATTTGCTTATTTTGTATGTACATATATATTTATGAAAATACTGTATAATAATTTATATTGGATATTAAAGAAAAACCAAGTAAAAAATGTTAAATTTTTTGCGAATGAAAACTAAAAATATTATTTTGCGAGTCTTCAACTCGATATCTATTTTAAATGCAAATTTACTAATGGAAAGATCATCCTGTTTTATTAATTAGAGAAAAAATATGCATTTTCATTTAATTTCAATAAATTCATATCAATATACTTGAATATCAGACTTTTATATTTCGATATTTCGGATATAAAATAATGGAAAATGTCTTTTTCAATGAAGAAAAATGTGTGTGCTTGGTGGTGGTGGGGAGGGTTAGACTAAGTAAGGTTAAATTATTGGCGTTTACATATTCATATAAAGTGAATCATTGTTTTTTTAATTATAGATTTTTTTAATATGTGCCAACTGTCTTGAGTTTTTGTGTGTGTGAGAGTTGGTTCTTTAATTGTCAGATCATTTGATTTATGACTCAAATTTTATGAAAATATGATTTCGAAGGTAAAAATGTAAATTCATGTACAGTATTTTTTTTTAAAAAATTTTTAATTAATGGAACTTATAAAATTATAATTTTTTCACCATTTCGAAAAATTGTATTTTTAATGATACCGATTTTGTTTTTGTGCAAATTTTTCCTGAATTTCCTGAATTTTTTAAAGGTATTTTTCATATAGTAATCAAGCGAAAAAAATTTTCCGCAAAAGGTTTCATTGTTACAATGAAATTCAAGTAAATTCCGTCGTTTCATTGAATATTTAGATGCGTGGTTTTTGTTTCACAGTATTGTGAAATAAGGAATAAAGTTTCTGCTACCTATATGCACAATTTGGACGAGGAATCAAAAAATAATACCCCAATTCTTCGAAAAAAATTCTGGAAATAGAACATGGATTATCTGCATAATTCCTTTTTAATGAAAAAAATAACACGCTTTTAAAGCCTATCTCAGTTTAAAACTTAAAACTTCCTTGATCAGGAAATTATGAGTATCCAGTTATATAAAAGCGCTTTAATAGGAATTAAACGCAATTAATATTCTCAGTTAACCACCTAGTCACCTCAAGGAGGGTAATTATAAATATTTTTTTATTTTTACAAATTAATGTGGTGGATCAAAATTTTTGGAATTTGATTGACTAAGCTCCAGCTTATTACATTATATAAAAAAATAAAATAATCCATACAGACTTAAACTTCGTTCAAACAATTAATGTGAATATATAGATTATTATATATAAAGAAGCAAATATCCTATAATTGAACTTCCTAGTATCCGTTTCCTGAATACATATGATGTGCAGGATGTATGAATGGTTAGGAACAGAATGATCAAATTAAATTCTATTGTTTATTTTAGAAATTAGTTTTAAGAAAAGAAGTATGATTGACGTGTAATATTTTTTATATAAACAAAAGAAAGATTTATATAGTACAAAAAGTTTTTAATTTTGTTGAGCTTTGTATATTCAAGTTGTCTGGGCAATTTAATTTTTTTTTCTGTGATAAAATATGAATATGATTATTTTTCAAGGATGGAAACAAATTTTTTGATAAATATTGAGTACATAATTTAGTTTTTGATTCATCGCTGCACAATTTTCTACCATTTGTAGCTTTGAAAAATCAAATATTTAAATAGTATAAAAATAATGGTTTATTTCTGTTAATGAGAGCAGAGTTCTGGTTTGATGTTTAATTGCAATTCATTAAATTTATAATAATTTATTATTGTAAAATGCTGCATGAAATAAATATTAAATTTTACATATTAAAAAAATCGAATTAATTAAATATGCGAATTTTACGTTTATAGTTTGTTTAACCACTTAACTGTTTTATTGTCTTTACTATGTAATAAGATTACAACATCTAGTTTGGGAATATTTTCTTATTTAGATTCAAATTGAAATCCATTGAATACTTGATTTATCTATGTATTCGAAGTAATTTTAATATTGAATTATAATCGATATGAATGGTTTATTTTTGCTTACAACTATCAAAATTCGATAAATCGATACACTTAGGGCACTCGGACAAAACAGTTAAGCAGTTAATAATTTGTTAGATTGGAAAAATAAAGTAATAAAAACAATTTTGAATGAAATTCCATTTTAAAAATGGAAAAAATACTATAAAAGTGGCAAAAATAACAAACATTTAATTAAAAAAAATATTTTTTTGTCAAAACCTAACAACAATTTTTTTTATCATCACACATGGTTTGTTCCAGTTTTTTTTAATCAAAAACATTTTCTAACTCATTCTAAATTTCCTAATTAAATGTTTATTTTACTTTGGATTAAGAGAACTATTTATCTTCTATTGTTATTTCTCCAGAATATTTATAAATATTAAATTTCAAAAATATATTTATCTAATGATATTGTAAAAATAATTATTGACTGAAAGAATTAGAAAAATATATGACTTATAATTGAAGTCAAATATATGACTCATAAATGAAACCCTCGTATTTAAAATGAGAATTGTTACTTAATTTCTTTTCTAAAGTTGAATATTTTATTTGCAATCCAAAAAAATTAGAGCTGAGATTCTTTTTTTGCATGACTCTTAAACCATTTTTTCATTTTAAAGCTTTTACTTAATTCCTTCGAATTAATGCTAAAGATAGATAATAGAATTAACATTGTAAAGTTCTCTTAGGTCAAATATAGTAATTAATTATGAGATAGTACAACTCTTTTCTCTCGAAATATTTAACATTTCTTACACCTTGAGTATTTATTCCAAGAAAAATATATTTGTCTTGCGTCTTGTTTAACTTTGACTGTTCTTTTTATAGAAAATTCCGGGTGGATTCTAGCACAGCCCACCTCTTGGCGTCTTTTTGAGTTCTCGCCAAACGAGTGGCGATAACGTCGCCAATGTGGCAACCTATTTATTTATTAAACACATTTTTAATTTTTTTAATTTTTTAATTTATTTAATTTATTTTTAATTTATTTATTTTATTATTTTTTATTAAACCTATTTATTTATTTATTAAACACATTTATGGAAGTGTTCATTTTTTTTTAAAACAAATATTATTATTTCTGGTCTTCAAGTATCGTTTTTTAATTGAAAGATAATAATAATAATAACAAATATTCAATTAGTAGTCAACTTGGCGTGATTTCAAATAAGTCGCGAAGAGGTGGGTCCATCTAGGATTTTACCAAAATTCCATTCTGTCTTTCTGCATAAAATCTTGCGTTATATATATATGCTTAAGTTTATTAATCAAAGCATATGAATTATTAAGTTTTTTCATTAAAATATTTTTATATATTTACTAAAAGTTGATTTCTTGAAGATGTTTTTTTATGGTTTTGCTTACAAAGAAAAATCTTTTAGTTATGCGAAAAACTATATTGTTTTTGTTTATACTGTAATCATCAGCATGTTATCTTGAACTGACCAAGTTATGAGATTTTGAATTAAATATTTTAGGCCATTTCGACAGTTTCCTCGAAGAAATTTTTGAGAGATCGTATCAAACATAAATTTTGAAAAGTGCGTTATTAGGTTTTAAATTTCTGAGAGATACGCTTCTTGAGGATGACTTAAAGCGTTTTAAATAGTCTTAAACCTTCGAGATGGCACGATTCTTTTGAAGACCATACTCAGGAGTCAAAATTTGCAAGTCAATACATTCGTATCATACGAAGTGCTACCTGTCTTTTTGGGTCGAAAATTCTTTGTCCTCATGGTGAGCAATCCGTCTTGGACAGATTAATTACTATTTATAGGCTTAGCAGAGATTTATTTTATTGCATGTTTATTCAAGAGAAATAATTCTCTATTTCTATCACTTTCCCATCTTTATTAATAATAAAAATGCATATATTGGCCTCTACAAGCTAAAACTTTTTACATAGAGCTGCCAAACTTGGCAAGAATATATTTTGGAGAGAGGAAATGTAAAAAATAATTAAATAATTTTTGCATCACCTTAAAGTTTAATAAATCAGCCTTTCAATGATATGTTTTTTTGTCACATAATTTTTAATTAATTAAAAAAATATTTTAAACATATTTTATAACATTACATTTTATTGTTGAGATGAAACTTAAATTATTTTCATTATTTGCTAATATATCATTAATGTCTTTTTTCCATTGTTATAGAGGTAAGAAGATTCGGCTTATTCTTCAACGTTGACTTATTCGTCAACGTCGGCTTATTGACAACGTTGATTCGCTTATTCTTCAACGTTGACTTATTCGTTAACGTCGGCTTATTGACAACGTTGATTCGCTTATTCTTCAACGTTGACTTATTCGTCAACGTCGGCTTATTGACAACGTTGATTCGCTTATTCGTCAACGTCGGCTTATTGACAACGTTGATTCGCTTATTCGTCAACGTCGGCTTATTGACAACGTTGATTCGCTTATTCTTCAAAGTTCAGAATAAGATATGCTGAATTTGGAATTTTACTGTAAGGACAAAAAAAAGTTGAAAAGTTTATTAAAATTGAAGATGCAGAAAGATGTATTTAAATTTCTGAATTTAAACAAATACGGTAAACATCTACCGTTAGTGAATGAAATAGTCTCCAATTACGGCACTGATGCGCAATTCAAGGAATTGTTTGTATATTTAATTGTTACTGTCTCTGGAATGTCTTCAGTCTATACGATCAAACAAGGCATTAAATGCATAGGTCTGTAAATATTTTGCGCAGAGTATGGAAGTATACTTTAATTGGGCCACTCTTGTTGGATGATGCTTTAACTTCCACTCAACATACAACTGTCTTAACTGGACCATTATCTGATTATTGGGAGGGACCTATTTCGCTGTAGGTTTTGTAAAGAATGTGGTTTTAGCATGATAAGATGCAAGGACACTCATCTTTTTAACGGAAGAATGCGTACTACAATATAATAATTAGATACGGAATTCCTAGTGTATGGGAGGTATTCGCCATTTCTAGATTTTAGATCCTTAGATATTTTTCATCTGAATTTCTACAAAATATTAATTATATGAAAGAGGATCTACGGATAGAGATTTGGTAAATTATATTCTCTTGGTATCTAAATCTGTTTCGTGAGCAATTTGTTCCGACATCTGCGATTCTATATTTCAAGCGGAATAAAGTTAAATAGAAAGAAGCAAGAAGTATGAAAAAAAATGAATTTTAACAGAAGTTCTTCAGATTGTGGTTTAAAATGATATATTAAACAATGTTTAATTTTGTAACTAAATTAATTCATTTTTTTTCATCAGATTTTTTTACCTAAAAAAAGTTGCATCATTGCGTAATTTTTAATTAATTTTTTTAAATGTTTATGTACTTTTGTACATCTTAAATGAATTCAACATAGCAATGGCAATTTTTATTTGAGTTAATTCAATTATAGTAACACCCCGTTTTAAAGCAACACTAGGACGACAGACATCGTAATTTTGAGCAGCATTTGGATGACAAGGACGACACCTGAGCAAGCACTCCCTCTCCAAGCTTCCACACCACACCAGCTGGAGGGCATTCGATCCCTACGAATTTAGCGTGTACCAGAGCCGCTTACACGACAATTCTTTGATGGAATCGAGTCTCGAACTTGGTGCCCTTGGGATCTTAAGACGAAACTTTACCATAGGGCCACCGTGCTTACATTTTTAATTTAAATCACACGTTTTAATTTTTTGAAAGCTGACATTTACCCATGAAATAAATTTGTATACGGATTCCCGCTTATTTTAAATATCTATTTACTCAACCAATATTAGTTGTGAAATAATAAATTTTTAAAAATTATTTTCATTATAAGGATAACAGTTTTTTTTTATTATCTAAACTAGTAATAAAAATGAATGTATGTGCGTTGGCTCTCTATAGTTCAGACCATTTGATTTAGTATATGTATACTTCGAAGGATAGGAATGTCCACCTCATAATGATTTTTAAAACTTTATACCATTTCAAGGTTTAAAAAAAAATTCTGTTTTTAATAATACCAATTTTTCCTGAATTTTAGCAATTTTTTTTTAAAAAATTATTTTTGCCTGATTTCCAGCGATAGATTTACACAGTTGCTCCGAAATTTAAACCGTTTTCATTGTTTTATCTAATATTTAATCTTGTGATTTTTCTTGTGGTATTGTAACTAAAGAAAAATACAGTTTAATATCTGTGCAGTTTACAAAAGAAATAAAAAAGTGAAAACGAATCGAGAAATTTAAAAAATAGTTGATTTACGTTTTTAATAACTTTATAAATATTATAGGCCAGTTTCCATTAGAAAGACTCATATACACGATAAACAGAACTTAACTAAGACAATTAAAATAATATAGCTTTAATACAAGAAAATTTGGTGGAATCATGAGCACGTAGTTATGAAAAATGATTTATCTTCGGAGGAATAAACTAATTGCCTGAAGTAACTAATATAATTAATAGAACAGAGCAACTTTAAGAATATTTAAATCTCTAGTCTTTCAGTAGTAATTACACAAAGAGAATAAAAAAAAAAAAACTCTTAATTTTATTTGAAGTATTTTGTGATTGGAAATTTATGTCATTTTTTATCTGTTTAGAAAAACTAACTATTGGTCAACGATTAGAGTGACCATCTTCTTTGAAAACATGCTCAGATGAATTCTAAAGTTTGGTATAACGTTTAATAATTTTCTATTAGATATTTGCTAATTGCAAAAAAAAATATTTTGTAATTTTATCAGCAACAATCAATACAAGCTCTGAAAAGTAAAGCGATCTGGGTTTGAAAATTATTTAAGAAGCAGGAACTAGCAGTCAGGTGACCTGACAGCGAGACAAAGCGAATATAGACATAGTTGAAAAGCTAAAAATATTGAACGAAATATCTAGTGATGCAAGACTGGATTTATTTTACTTTATTTTTTTAATTCTAATACTTTAGCCAGTTACTTTCCATTCATATATATAGAGGACGAATTTTTATCAAGTCTAATCCTTTGAAAGAACGAAAATTATAAGTAAATATTATAGATAGTCATAATAATTTCGAAAAGTACAATATGAAAATTTGGTACATTGACGCACCGTTTTAAAGCAACAGAAGAGCTATTCTCAGATAGACCTTCTAAATTTGAAATACAATCAGAGCACACCTGACCTAGATCCTCCCTCTCTAAACCTTAGCACCACACTTGCGAGACTGCCTTTAGCCCCGATGAACGTAACGCGAACTAGATCGTAAAAGGCAATTTTTTAGTAGAATCTAGTTCTATATTGAAATTTTCAAAACAGGGACCTTATCTTTAGATCATAGAGGCACTATATGGTAGAAAAAGAAGGAAGTTACGAATTTTAATTTTTTATTGATAACTGGATACTTTGAGAAACCTTTTTTTCCTCAATTCATCACTAGATGGCGCCATACATATTAAAACAAAATTAATGTATTAACAAATAATGAGGATCCGAAATTTTTCAAAAACGAAGAATAGGAAGAAATAAAAAAAAATTTCAAGTCTCTAGAATACCAGGAAATGAGGGGAAAAAATCGATTACAGGTGTAAAACTTTTCGAATATGAACGTAATCAAAATAAATAAAAGCACAAAAAATATTCCAGTATTTCCATGGGCAATTTTTAATTTATTAACTTTTTAATCAGTTCGCATGAAGCTATACAAACATGAGTATTCTGTAATAAGACCACTTCGAGTTTTTAAATGGGATGTAGCTAAACACGAGTAACTTGAGCACGTGCTTTCTTTTGTTTTATCCGATCCAATTTTTTAGCGGGTCAGGTACAAAAAGAATACTTACATTGTAAGCCTGAACAGTGCCTCTAACGTTCTTGGGCAAATCCCACGTGACCACCACGTAGTTGATATTCTGCGTGTTGTCGTGGAAACATCGCATTTCGATGTTTTCTGGAGGATCGGCCACTGTAGGGGAAAAAATAAAGAAAAGGAGAATTCTTTCTTTAATTCATTGATTTCCACATGACTCGAGAGCTTTAAAAAAAGAATTGATTCCATCTTGGGAACAATGTTTCAGATGGGAATCGATAGTACTTTGGGATATGGAAGAATAACACCATTATTTTATAAAATGTCATTCCTATGTCTTTCTTTTCATAAAAGTCGTCTTTGGCCATTGTGCAATTCATGATAGAGATACAATCATTGGGCACTTGCGATATTTGCTTAGTTTTGCAACCTCAATTTTTTGCTTAGTTATTGGTTACAAGTACTTCAAAGGCTTGTTACAAATACTTAAAAATCATTATGAAGACAGTATGATTCTGAATTTATTCTACGCAATAAAATTACCCCATTGCTCTCAAATGTCGAGTTTAATTCGTCCTTTTGAAGACAGCATAGTTTTCACTTCTAATTAGATAATGTATTTTTTATAAAAGCTGTATATAATAGCAAAAAATTCTTGTATTGATTTTTAGATATCATAATTAGATTTTTTGACGTTCTAAGCACTAAAAGGAATATTTATACTATTTATACTCATATATCTTACCTTTATATATATATATATATATATATATATATATATATATATATATATATATATATATATATATATATATGATAAATATTTTATCTTTATCGTATCTTTATCGCTCATCTTATTCCTTTTTGAGGTTCAAAATGTCTTCAGTAAAAAACTGCTCGAACCCTTTTGGACTGATAATATAATTTTGTGAGGTTGCTTTCGTGTTTTTAATTCAATTAAAGCTCAATTTGTTGTGAATTCATAAATATATAGTATGTATTACAGTTGCAAAGAAAATGTTCATATAATAAAATAGGAATAAAGTAAATACAATTTATCAGCGTAATTCAATACATAATTCAGCTTTCTTAAAAATTTTATTTTAAAAATAAACATATTAAAAATTGCTTATTAAATCCAGTATTGTAAATCATTTTAAAGAAATTTTAATCTTAACAAATGAATGACTAGAAATATTTATAACATATAACTTTTACATAATTATTGTACTCTATTTTATTTTTAGCAAACAGAATAAAATAATTTATGTGCATTTTAAAATTTTAAATCATCCTTGCCTTTTTAAAACTTCTTCATAGATGTTACCTAAAAAATAGAAACGTCTGTTTTGGTTCAGTTATATAATAAAATAGATCGTTTGATCCAATTAGTCTTATCTAAAGAGCACAAGGAAGCTCTACCGTCACTTACTTTTAAAATAAGACAACATGAAATTTGATTTTAAAAGAGACTTATTAGTGCCCATAAAATATTATAATGTATCGCATGCACGATTATTTTAACATGAGGACAACGCTTTCAAGTTTACTAATTTTTAGAATAATTTAAAAGTTATTCTAAAAATTCTGAGCAAGTAATTTTTAGGATTTATAAATTAAATGAATTTAATAAATAAAATAAACAAAAACATCTCTTGAATCTAACAAATATATAATTTCCAGATATCACTCTCAAGGGCATTGGTTTCAAAGTTTCATAAAAAGATGAAATTTCAAAATTATTTGTCAAGTAAGTGCAATGCAAAGGAAAAAAAAAAAACTAAAACATGCATTCTTTTATGTTCATGCTGGTGCACGAAAAATTTAATTTGTACTTTTAATTCAAATTTTGATTAGATTTTAATTTCTCAATTTTAATTTTTTTTGACTGCACAATCCGTAATAATAAAATTTTGAAAAACATAACAGAAGAGTATTTGCTTTCTTTTAAGAAAACCAAATGCGCGGCAGGAATTTTCCACTACATTTGTCAAATCTGAGCACAACAAAATATAAATAAATTTCATCAACAATGTTCATATTTTTTTATTGAATACTTCAATTAAAAAATACGAATTCCTTTCAATTGTATACTAAAAGAAATAAACGCTTTAAGCGCAAAAAAAAAAAAATCATACACAATTTTTAATGTTAGAATTCAAAAGAGCAATCGTTTATGTGAAAACAAGAAAAATGACTAGAATATTTTTAAATAATTCAAAAAGAATAGGAAAAGAGAACTTTGATGTAAGAAGGTTCATTTTTGCTTTTGACATTCACAACGTACACTACTTTTAGTCTTGCATTTATTGAAATATTTTACAAACTGAAATCCATTAAAATTATGCTTACTATGCTTGAAGCTATTCAATTTAGTGTATTCACTTTAACAAAATTATTTAAAACTAACTAAATGCTTACTATGCTTAAAGCTATTCGGTTTAGTGTATTCACTTTAACAAAATCATTTAAAATTAGTTAAATGCTTACTATGCTTGAAGCCATTCGGTTTAGTGCATTCACTTTAACAAATCATTAAAATTAACTTTATCTGTTAAACTTTTATTTTTAATCTAGATTCGAAAGTTTTATTAAATGATTTAGATACTCAGGCAAGGAATGAATAAAAATTATACTTAATTTTTCTTTTGATTTTATAAAGCAAGTCTAATAAATCAAATATGAAGCTTTCTTATAATAATTTTAAAATGTTATTTTAATTCTTTTAATTGATAAACAAGTCGAAAATCTATAATATTTCTCTTACTTCCGTCACTCGTCGTAGCATCTAATTCATCAGACCAGCTGCCACATCCAATCTCACTGCATGGCTGTACCTGAAACATATAAAAGTTTTATGCATTAATATACTATGCAAACAATAATTATAATAGATGAAAATAAAATATAAATTATGTCTTGGAAAATAAGCATCTAAATAATTCGTAAAGTTTTAATATTTGTATAACGAAAAAAATTTATTAGAAACTGTCGTTCAACCTTAGCCGAGTGTTTCTAGATGCCAAAAAATATATCATAACTTCCATTTATTTAATCTACTTCATCATAATATCACTTAAATGAATTATTGAAGTCAGAAAAATTGCATTTTTAAAGAAATATATTAGAATAAAAAGCGTTTAAATTTATAATGCTTACCTTTACTATGTACTACAATTAATAGACATTTTTTTCTTTCGTGAAAAAAAATTGTGAAAATTGAGTGTTACGTATCTAATATTCTCTCCAGTGTTATTTTATAAGAAATGCTCGTAGAGGTGGCAATAATTCATTTATAATTAAATTGCCAGGTCTGAAAGATCATTTTAAAATTTTAAATGAACATTAAGGAGCCATTTATTTGATGAAGATTTCTTTTTCATTAAATATACATTAGCTTCTCTTTTTCTGACAACAACAAGCAAAAATAATTTAATTTTTATTTTCTCGTAGAATTTGAAGAAAAAAAATTGAAATCGTCAAAAATTTATTCGAGATTTTGACGAACCTGTGTTGCAGACATCCTAAATAAATAAAAAAAATATATTTTTTAAAAACCATATGTCTGATAGCATGATGACTTGAAATTTAAAGGAACTAGACGAAAGGGATTTGTTATATTTATGAAAATTAGATCAGATTTACCAAAATTGTAAATCTGACCAAATTTTGAACAAAATCCTTCAATGAGATATCAGTTCATTTATATGAACATGATAACTAAACAACGCAACAAACCACAAAGCCAAAATTTAGCATATGATTTTGTTATTAGAATTATATATAAGTAACAAAATTCGGACGAATTACATAATCTGCTGGACAATCTATCTGTTCAACAGTAAGCAAATAAAATAAACTAAGTAAAAGATGCAGTTTTAACATCAAAATTCTAGATCTGCATCAAATTTTGGACTCCATCAGCTAAACGCTGAGGTTCGTCGTATCTTGATGGGAATCGAGGATGTGATAAATTAATTATTCATGATAAGACGATGCTAAATACTAATAATAGAAATGGCTGAAATGGGAATAGTGCTCGCGGTTGTTTTCCACATAGGGTCAATCCCAGGATCTTTTCTCTCACCTTAATTTCTGTCTTTAAATAAAACCACCAGCAATAGGAGAGTTAACTGGTCCTCTAATAAAGGTGTTATTTCCCCTCCCTCATATAAAATTGTGGTTCTTGCCTTGCGAATAATAGTCACAAAATATAGATTTTAACAGCAAATCTAACATTTTTATTTAATCAATCGTGTGTTCTTCGGAGATTAATCTTTGGTATGCGGTATACGAAAATGGAATTTATTTCGTAGATGCGCTTTTATTCAACTAATTTTAAAGTAAAATTTGACATGGAGCAGCCATTATAGTCATAAAATCACGTACTAAATTTCATTTATTCAATCCATTGCAGTTTTAAGTTACTTCATTTATATGCTTGCGAAAATACCTACCGTTAGATGTGCATTCATTTGATGGATTAAATTCAAAATTTGATAAAATCTCCATCTTAAATGCTAAACCTGTGTACTAAACTATATTTATATAGATAATTTATTTTAATTTATCTAGATCTTATCATGCTTTCTGATTATAGTGTTTATTTGTAATCATATAACCAGGCCAATAGGTTTTCTCTGAATGGACATCTATAAAAATCTGATAGAAATCTAGAAATTTGGTGTAAAGGTTATATAGCAAATTTCATCAGTGTCACTCAAAATGTTTTTGGTTATAATGTTCTAAGACCAAAAGACTTCATTCCAAAAATGCGTTTTTCAGATTCAAGGAAATCTGAAATGTAGAGATTCAGCAAAATCTCGAGTTAGATTTCTTTGACGATTAAAACAATTTTTTTTGTATACTTAATACATGAGAAAGTAAAAATTGCTTGCTTCATGTTTTATTCAGTATTTGCCTATTTCTAAGGATGGTATTATATTTGTTTTTACTAACAATTTGTACTTTTTCTATTTGGATCTACATAATCAAATGGATTTATTTTTTCTATTTAGTTAGGTAATTTTCATTCATTTCGATGATATTTTCCTTTCCAGATTTCTCAAAGTGTGAAAGCTTGGCAAGAGCCAGAAAAAATAGCCACAGATACAAATTACAGCTATCTAGGGCATAAAGAAATTGAAAAACAAGAATAAGTATATGTAGAAACAGAAATTATGAAAAATGTTAAAACAGCGTAATTAATATTTATATAACACTAATACATAAAAAATGAATTAATATCGGTATAATGTATTAAATAAGTAAATAAAATAACAAATGAAATGTATAAATTTTTTAACTTTAATGTATGTAATGTAATTTTAACTTAAAATGTATAAACTTTTAATTTATGAACACATGCAATAAATTTAGATACATGTACACAAACTTAAAAACGTCAGCCGACATAGATGAGGAAGGAAAAATACCAGGCAGGTACAAAAAGGCAGTTTGTAATTTGTAATTAAGATAAAAGAAAAAAAGATATATATATATATATATAATCCCGCAATTTAGTATGGAACTTAACAAGTCTGTAATGCGGGAAAAAATAAAATAGAGAAAGAGAAAATGAAGTCAAAAACTGTTATTTAAATTTGATGCATGGTCTGAAAATATTATTTTGTATTTACTTCTGTGTACAAAATATAAAAAACGATCATATAAGTACAATTTTTTTATTGAATGCCAACAACGAACTCCAGTCTATTTTTCGCAGCTTCTTTTACATATCATTTCAAAAACCTGAAAAGTTTTTCATCTTATTATCTTTTGAAGAATGCATTTCGCATTTATGCATTCTTATTGATCCAACCTTAGAGGGTCACTCACAATTCCTTACGGCAAAACAACGTTTTCCAAAAAAGCGAAACTTGAATTCTTTTCAACATTTCTTAAGCCAGGCTCTTGTAACGAGTATTCAATAGTTCTCATCAGACCAATGGGCCAGCTGGAAGTGCATTTTTGGAAACATCGAATTTTTCTTTTCTCTCTCTCTGTTTTTTTTATCGTCTGCGGATATATTCGACTCGAAGAGCTCGGCAAATGAAGATAATTAGCTTTTTCCCAATTTTTATTCCCTACTCGTTGAAACTTCTCGTTTGTAAATTTTCTCAATGGAATGATTCGCTTTTTTTTTTCCCGCGAATCGTTGTTGAAGTTTTTTTTTTTTCATCCATCTCTTTTATCCATCTTGATATAAATGCCTTTAAGGATTAGTGAATGCCCTGAAATGGAGTACATCGTAAAGTAGCTATAAAATATTATAAATGCGACGATTCAAAGGTCTGATTGTGGCTTTTTTTACGACTTCTCTTTTTTCTTCCTCCATTAATAAGTCGATGAAATTCGATTAGGAAAGCCTTTTACGAAATCTTTTTTTAAAACTGAAATTTAATTTGTTTTCAATAGTTCGTTTTGCAATTTTTTTTCTAAGTTTGTTGAAAAAAATAACCTTAAATGCATTTAGTCAATAAAAATTTAATTTTGAATTTTTTTCCTGCTTATCTTTAAACTTCAGTTAAATATAAAGACGGCAAATTCAATTTTATTTAAAAGTGAATGAAACAGGATCCCTAAATCTTAAATGGATCAGTTTCTTCTGTAAGACAGAAGTAATGTTGGTGTTCATTTAAAGGGTTTTTGGGTTACAACTTAATTGATTAAATATACGAATGAAATAATTTTTTCTACGAATATCTAATTAACTGCGATTGATTTAATTGTGGCATTTAGAAAAAGCTAGAAATGCGCCACATTAAAGGTAACTGTCTTTAAAGGTATTTCGCATTCTAATTTTTCATCTTTAATAATAATGAATGAATGAATTATGTCTGATGATTATACACTTTGGAAGGTGAAAATATGCCCTTTGGAATTATTTTTTTCGAAATTTTAATTAATTAAAAATTAAACGAAATATGGACGTATTTTTTCTCGATAGCTCCACAAAATGATTTTTATATCATTTTAAAACTCATAACATTGTCTTTTTATTTATAATTAATTTAATATGTTTTTCAAAAATTTCATCATTGATTTCATATTGCTGCGCTGAAATTGAAATATTTAATAATGTAATTTTTTACATTGTGTAATGATTTATAGCACTATGTAAGTACGGGATTTGACTTTATTAATATAGTCCACATACATATTGAGCATAACAGGTGTTGTTGTTTATGGCACTTGTCATAGACAAGCCAGCCGACGAAGTTAGCGATTTTAAGCTGAGTTTAGCGTCTCTTGTTTCAGCAGTGCCATCTAGTGCCAAGAGTATGTCTTAGCTACTCATGCGTCACAGGTCTTTTCACGAGGCGGACTCCATTCATACATTTCATTCACTCATCCATAGATCGTAATTTAGACTTGAACCAGAGAACGATCACCTATGATGTAGTATCCCCAGTGGTATTGCCTCGCCTTGGAGGACATTGTTTCTACGACAGATGCGTGCACCAGCCACCATGTACATGGAGAGTCTTCGGTCAGAGGTGTTCAAACTCACAACCTGAGAGTTTGAACACCTCTTGAGAGTTAAGGTCTGAGAGTGCCAATTTCAGACCTTAACAACCAGGCTATCCCGGTCTATAAAAGACCTGAGGCAATTAAACGAAAAGTAAATTTATTTCTAATGGAGAGCATTGCTTTTTCTTAGAAGGATCCGAGTACTCAATGAACAGAACATATAAAAGACAATCATACGGCTTTAATATCTGACAATTTGGGGGAATCATTGAAATGAATCAAGAATATCCAAACAATTTAAATATATCCAATATCCAGTGACTCAGTCGGTCACCAAAGGGTAACCAACAAATATACTATTTTTTTGTATATTGATGGCATTAATCCTGATAGATACATTTACTGAAAATTTTATTGAACGACATATCTTTTATTCTTTCTTAGGGCTTGGTATAAAGTTTATTTATATACAGATAACTTATTTTGCCAAATAAATATCATAGAACAGATTAAATAGAAATTTAATATTTATTGAATTATTAATTAATAATTAATATTTAATATTTACAGAAACTTATTTTGCCAAATAAATATCATAGAACAGATTAAATAGAAATTTAATATTTATTGAATTTATATCTTTTAATACCAAAAAAGATTAAATTTAGAATTTTGGTTGTTCTAGATTTGTGACATTTGGAACATTTGAGTTTATTATTAATGGCATAAATTACCTTGAAAATTAATCTCCCATGAAATACAGAAGTAATACTATTAGTCTAGAATAAATTTATTTAAATTTTGAAAGACAATTTAAAATATCACTGTGCAACGAATAAATTTGATTTTTTTGCCTTATATTTATGTTTAGTAACTGAAAAGAACAGAAATAATAATCGGACACATCTTCATTTATATACGCGCTATTTAGAAGTTCAGATTAGAACGAAATAGTAACAAATGTCATCCAGAATGAAGACATTTTTAATGAAATAATGTTGTGATGTCTGGTAATTATTCATTGATACTCTTGAAATTGTGGTGTTTCAGAAAATAACATCTAGTTGCATCTTAATAACATCTAATTGAATATGTATTATTGATTCTTATACAAATAAAAGGAATACATGATTACAAATACAATAAAGTTTTGAATTGTAGATGTTGTTCTAAAGTATTATATAAGAAACGCTATCTTAATTATCATATGTACTTGAAAGACATATTATTGGCGTTATGATAGTCAACCAGTCTATCTGTCAAGAAGCACGATAATTAAAAACGTTTTCAGCTAGATAGCTGAATTTTGGTATATGAAATTGTGACCAAATTTGAAAATTTTCATAACATTTTGAATGAAATGAATTCAGAGAAAGTCTCCTGTTTGGCTTTTAGAATACAAATAAACTCGGCAATTACAAAACGTTAAGATCTAAGTAGATAAAAATATAGTATACAGATTTAGCATCTAAAATGTAAACACTTGACAATTTTTAGACGAAATTTATCAAACCATTGTCTGTTTATCGTTTGTACTTTCGCATACATGCAAACGCAGTAGCACATAAACTCAGTAACTTATATCAATGAAATTTAGTGTGCTTGCCTTGTGACTACAACACAAGTCAAATTTTGATGTTGTGGTGAAAGCGTATAAGCCAGTTAACAGCTACGCTACCCTAGAAATTGCTTTTGTATCGTGGTCATGTTACTGGACTGCGAACCACAAGGTCCCAGGTTCTGTCCTCGCACATCACAATCCGCTGCATTGGTGACCCGGACGTGATTTGAACACGCAACCTTCTGCTTCATGTTACTGGACTGCGAACCACAAGGTCCCAAGTTCTATCCTCGCACATCACAATCCGTTGCAATGTCAAACGGTTGGAAAATTCTTATTCTAGCGATAGATTTGGCAAAAATACTAGACTGGCGCCATCGATTAATATTCGTACCTATCATTCACCAATACAATGCAATAGTGAACAAAGGATGGCTTTACAATTCACATCCTTACCCAAGGCACAAAACTTTATGCGAGCAATGTGTATAAAACCTTTAGTGAAGAGGACGCGAGAAATTTTCGGAGACCACTCCTGCTGTCTATTTCATTCCCTTATTCGTTGGAATAATTTTCATATTACCATTTCAAGTATCTGAAACAATACAATCTAATCATTTAGTTACTTTATGAATCCCTTTGTAATTCCTATCTTGGTTTCGGCTAAATGAAATGAGTTTGAAATATCTAGTGATTTTTATGTCTTACTATAATGAAGGTCACAGAGAAAAAGAAAATGCGAAAAACTTACTTGGAAGGCATAGCATTCTCCTGGTTCCAGCCCAACGAAGATGAATATATAATTCTGTCTCTCTGAGGGCAACACAGGTAAAGTCTCGTTGGACACCAACTTCTGGTTCTGGCTCAACTGGACTACGTAGTGACTAATCTCTGCCCCATTGTCGTGGCTGGGACGACGCCATCCAAACAATAAAGTCTCGTTCGTCGAGGCCATCATTTGCACCCACGTGATTTTCGGAGGAACTGCAATGAAATTGTATGCAAATATTTTATGGCATAATAAAAGAAAGATAAATGATATGAAACTCAGCTAAGAGGTATAAGATTACACTGGTGTTGTTGTGTTGTTGCTCATCCTCAAGAACAACAGAGTCATGTCAGATATATGAAATTACGAAAAAAGTCCAATAATAATAATGGATTTTTAATAAGATCCTGCCTGGAGAGGCCTAGATAGATAAGAATGCGAACAGATGAAGCTTCTTCTGTAAAACACTTGGAGCAAACTTCAAAGTGCTTAGAGCACTCAGAATATTCCACAGTTCTAAAGTGCCGCAGTTCCACAGTTCTAATATTCCACAGTTCTAAAGTGAAAGCGAGTAAGAATAGTCTGATTCTTCATATTACAAACAAGAGTCAGAGAGACCCCAGGACGACTTCTCATATACCAGTGATGTATTGCTGGGACTGGTAATGCTAGGAACGATATTAACAGAGAGAAAGGACTTTGTCTACAAATTCAACAAACAGCATCAGATATCCGAGAATCAGTGTATGCGAAACAAATTATCTTGCGCAAGAAAATAGTTGTAACTGATCGAACATGGTTAACATCATATCTAAACAAGGGAAAAAAGCCATGACACAAAAAACAAATAAAATAATTTTATTTGCTTTTTGTGTCATTATTTCCCCTCTAATTACATAACCTGGTAATTTTCCCATTGTTATTCGTATGGAATTCATTTTTGTCGTGTTTTATTGTTATTTGTAAGTATTTTCTATAAGCTGCATTATTATATTATTAGCACTTCTGACATTTTTGAATATTTGAAAATTCATTCAACTCTGTTTGATTTTAAGCATTTCAAAATTTATTTTTCCCTCTCAGAACCCCTGCAATGTTATAAATTTCGTTATCATAATTCAGTTCCTACATTTTGGTGAACCTTCTGGCCTTTTTTTGTAGGAGTGTTCTGTAGGAGGTTCAATGAATGCTCTAAAAATGAGATTTTTTAGGTATTGAATGAATAAATGCATTATTAATATATTTTGCTTATTTCCCTCAGCTTTCGGTTTCTAAATTTTTATAATGCCACATAACACTAAATGCAGATAAACTTTACACATCCTTTTTTTAAATTTTCTGTTATAAAAGTAGTTATAGAGAAAAGCAATATTATCTCCTATAAATTCGATTTTTAATTTAATCCTTAGTAAAAAGATCCTTGTTAAAAATTCAAATAATTAAGAAATATTGGAATCTGCTTATATATGTGAAAGCGAGAACAATTTGGTGACACTCACACACAGCACGCACACGCACACGCCCGCACACGCACACACGCTCGCACGCACGCACACGCACGCACGCACACACACACACACACACACACACACACACACACACATACAAATTATTACATAATTTATATTTACCCAATGACACAAATCATTTTCAAAAGTATTGTAAAAATTAAGACTACAAGACTACGAAATATAAAAGGAGCGTTTAAAAGTTATGCTTTATAGATGGAATTGCATCCTAATTACAAGATAATAAAAACACAAGATAATTCAAATAACAAAGTATTTTTCAACACTACATAGCATTGAAAACACAATATCTACAAATATTCTATTAAACTTTAAATTACAATTAAATACTTTAAAATAGCTACAAGTTACCTTTATGGTTAAGTTTTTAAAAGTAATTTGCATAGTATTTTTGATTAAGTCAAGTTTTTTATGGAAAATTTTCATAAACGTTTGCGTAAGAATAACTATCTTAAAAATTTTGGAATTAAAGGATTTTGTAAAAATAATTAAAAAGAAACTGTACTGAGTAACCGTATAAAAAGTTATTTATTTCATTTCTTGTTTTTAGAATACTTTTCTCGATTTTAAAGATACCCATTTAGCTTCATGTATTTCTACGTCACTTGAATACAAAAACTGGTATGGTAGTCAACGAACCGGAAATCAAATGTGCTCTCACATTTAATGAGAATAAACTCGCGTGCATGAATTAGAATTTTGTTTTATTATTATATTTGAAATGTAGGAAATGGCAACATGTAAAAAAATATAATGGAATGTGAAAAAAATATAAGACGCTGTGTTGTAAAATGGTGGGAAGAAATATTTTGTAAATATATGGATGTATTAAAGTTATTCTATTTATAAACAGTTTTAGCATGTATTTAAAATATTTTTAAATAAAAGTGGCGTAAGTAATAAATTACCGAATAGAAAAGTAAAAAATAAATCTTAATTTCCATTATTCAATGTTAAAATTACTTTGATTATCACTACTCGGTTTCAAAAATTGGTAAAAACTACCGTCCCAAAAATCTTACGTATTTTCTTTTTTTTCTCTCTTTTCGGAATCTTAAACAGATATTTTACCATTGTCAGTGTCTTTTGATATCATTTTATTTTTCTGGCAAGAGATATTTTCTTAATGCTCACATCTTCGGTTTTATTTTTAGATTCCAAGGGAAGAGAGAAATTCCATTTCCGATGAAAAATGGGAGAAAAACAAGAAAAAAAGGAAGAAGAAAAAGAAAAGAAAGAATATTTTGGATGAAAAAGAATTGAAAAATATGCAAGGGACATTTTAGTTTGATTTCTAAGCAGAAATTCAGAGAATTCAGGGTAGAAAAAGAAATCTATATTTTTCGAATTTTTATCCTTTTATTTGCTTGCTTTTTCTATATTAATTGTATAAACTTTTTTGCAGAGTTGGTTAAATTAAAAGTTTTTTTAAATGATTTGGATTAAAGAAAGTAATTTTCTCTTTTTATTTACGTCATTTTGTAAAACAACAAATCTAATTGCTGAAATTGCTTGAAGTATATATCGTTGGTATACAATTAAAAATGCCCAGGGAAAAAAAGAATTACCGTGTTCTTGTTGTTTTGAGATGTTATCTCTGTAACAGCAACGAAAAAAGAAGAACGCTCATATCAATTTATGCATAGAATATATCGCAACCGATGATATACTGATATGTGCGATTTTCTCTGATATAAAAATCTTGTTACAAAATAACAAGAATACATTAATTTTTCATCATTTAGATTGATTTATTTATCATTAAAGAAAGTATTGGAATCTTCAAAATATTTAATATCAAAATTTTGAGGAAACTCTACCGTTCAGACCTCGTTAAGCCTAAAAAATATATTTTTGGAATTATGTTTGTCTGTGAATACGATAATTCAAAAACGTTTTGAGTTAGAATGAATTGTTTACACCAAATCTCTAGATTTCCCTCACATTTGGATGATATAGAATGAAATTTGGCATGAATTCTTTGCTCCAAATTTCTAGATTTCTCTCACATTTGGATGATATCACATTTTCGTATAAAGTATAATTATACTGATAAACAATCGAATAATAAAGGAAAATTGTTAAAGAATGAATCATGAAACAATAATATCAGTTTTCTGATATTCACATGTTATGTCTAATGTTATTAATAAGATAATAAGTGGAATGATCATATGATGATAAGATGAGAAAAGAAAATTTAATGATAAAACGAAACCAATTCACGTAACGGCACAGATTAATTGTAATATAATTTGTTACCTAAGTTCATTTTGTCATAAGCTGCTCTGAGTTTAGTTATATTAACGTCCCGTTTTAAAGCAACACTAGGGCTATTTTGGGACAGATCTCGTAATTTTGAACCACGGTCAGATGAGAATGACCCCTGAGCGGGAACTCCCTCCAAACTTCCACACCACACCAACAATAGGACGTTAGACATTAACGGATTTAACGTTCACCAGACCGGCTTACACGATGGTTTTTCGGTAGAATCGGGTCCCGAATCTGAAACTCTCCGATTCCGAAGATGAGACCTTACCACCAGGCCAAGCGACCCAAGCTGCTCTGTGATGTAGCTCTTCAGGAGTTAAATAAAATCTCAGTAAGGGATTTCAAAGATTAATTTTTATGATGCTTGATGGTTATCAAATGAGCATAAATTAAATCATAAGATAAATATAAAAAATTAAATACTTTAGGGAATTTATAAAAACTCTATGAATATATTCTTAAATGACAGGATTCTATAGACACGTTCATTGAATAGAAACATCACAAGAATTTAAAAGTTTTAAAAACTTTCAAACATTTTACATTAATGATTGTAAATTAAATAAAGGATGTAACATTTATCCATTATTTGCATATTACATTAATAAAATAAGCATGAAAAATGTGAAATTTCAAAATGTAGTCACTATACAGAACTAAAACTTGATAAAAGTTATGAATATTTCATTTACCGTCAAATTGTTACAAAGTATTATATTATTCACATGCTTGCAAAATTCTGATGTTACATTGCATTATTATTTGGAAAATGTAAGAAAATTCGACATTCCTTATGCCCTTAACAAGTTTTCTTAATGTTAGTAACATCCATTTGCTATTCCATAAAGAGAAGACTATCTTTTTCTTACATTCTCCATGAAAATAATTTTTTTAGTGAAGCGTTTTAGCAATACCTTTTTACATCACACTATCCAGTAATTTAATTCTGTTAAGTGCTTTCTCGCAAAACTGTGGACATCTTTTAAAGTTTTTCAGTTTTGTTTATTTGCTCTGTTACACAAAGTGTGAAAGGTTTGTATATTGTTTAGACAACAATTTAGGGAAGAAATTATTTTGAAAGAATATAATGCGGCTATGTAAGAAAGAATATAAATTAATTTGAAAAATAGAAAATCTAAATAATATTTAATGCTGTGAAATTCATTTTTTTCACGATAATATATCTCGTAAGCATCGTAAAGATTTTTCATAATACTGCTTTAAAATATTTCCAGAACAAATTCTTTAATATTTATAAAGGGTAATCGACAAAATTCTTTTAAGCCCTTTACTTCCTAAACGCTGTCTTGTATAGTCAAGGAAGTAACATATAACTGCAAGAAAGTGTTCTATACTACGTTTAATGTGACAAATTACAATTCGTTAATTTTAAAATAAGGAAGTTACAAAAATAATTCAAAAAATAAAAACCGGCCAAAAGGCGCAGTTAGAATAATGGCAGAAAAAAGGTGGCAGATATATTTGCAATTAAAATTATGAACTTTCCGGGATTTGAAAAAAGGGTTCGTCTCAAAATTGAAAATGTATCCTCAGATTCCAACCCCTAGTTCGCTTTTCAGTTTTTTCTTAATTAATTTTGTTTACTTTCATTGCTGTTTAAATTTCCCTTCATTACCGCTTAACTCGGAAAAACTTAATGAAAATACCGAAGAATACATTTTTCAATTTTAGGACGAATCTTTAGAAGGAATCTTAATGGGAACTATATCCACCTATTTTACAGATCGTCCCATGAAATTTTTCCTTTGTTTTTTATTATGATAAAGCGTATATTTTTCTAATGAGAATTTTGTCTGATCTTTATTTTTTTTAGTTATTTTGGTACTTCTTTATTTCGCCGTTAGAGGCTCTGCAACTTATATCAATAATTGAGGATAGTCATTTTATTATAGACACACGTTACTTTCCTGTCTAAGTGAGACGCCATTTTAAATTTAAAGCGCTTAAAAGGACTTTGCCGATCAACCGGTATTTTTTACGTATTTTTGTATCTTTTATAAGTACAAATAAAATCTGTTTATGTTATGTTTCCTTCAAAGTAACTACACCTTCGAAACATACACTTTTATTACACCTCTAATAAAGATGTAAATGCGGTTTATAAACTACTTTTTGCTATTTCCTTCAGTGAATTCACCACACTTTTTCGAAATTTGAAAATCGTCTCCTCTCAAGATATTTCTTCTATCATGGAATAAGTCCCATGGGATGAAATCAGACGTATTAAGTAATCGTTGAATACGATAATTTGATAGATAATTTACAGAAGGATTTTGGAGTCTTCATAGAGCAGCATATCCTGGCTTTAAAAAAATGTGGCAAGTTGGGATGCCTGCAATCACGAGCTGCGGTATTAGTGTTTGAACAGTATGAAACTTGTTCTGACTAATCGGTTACAAGATATTATTCACTTGATCTGTAGGAAATGGAAGATTTATTTCATATTTGAAAATATTCAACTATTTCCGAAAATTATTGAATATAATAATATATGACGATCGATTTGACTTTGATTGCCTTAGATAGCTTCCATTTTAATTCACAATCCTGCTCTATTTCTTATTCTACTTCACCTTGTATTAAGATATGCGATGCTTTAAAAAAGTATTTCAAAAATGAAATCATGTTGATGAAAATTTTAAGTATGATCGCGATGTTGAATAATTCATCACAGTAAGACTTCTTGGGTTTAGTGCCGTAATTCTAAACCATGATAAAATGAACTGAATCAGCTTTATCTTTCACAAACTTATATACACCATCAGCGAGACAAGGTTTAATACCAAAGAGTTTAACAGCAGAAATAGCAAATCTTTGGTAGCATGGGTTTCCAAACCTTCTGGTCCCACATTTGGGACTGTCTATAAGAAACGGCAATCCTTTACTAATAGGGCAAGATGGTGCTGAAATATATCCCCTACATTGTTCGATATTCTGAATACCACACAATATCATGAAATGTAACAATATGGTAGAGTATTTTGCACTCATAGGAGTGAGTAAGATCATTTCTCGTCTGTTAATTGCTGATTAAGAGTGCTTTAGAGATATTTTCAATTAATGATTATAATAAAGAGTGAATATATAGTTAAAGGTTTAATTATGTGTAAATTGAGAATGAAAGGGATAAATTTAGTTTAGTTATATATTACTGTAACAATATATGCATTTTATATTACTATATATACTACTATTTTACTTATATACAGGGTGTCCCACAAAGTGTGCAACGCCTAACATTTACAGAATCGGATAAAGCACGTCAAGACGAGTACTCTTTCGCCACAGAATATCCCCGAACTTGGAATCTCTAGGATTCCCTGTCGGTTGAAAGGATATACGTGGGAGTATTTATTAAGATAAAAGAAATACACATAAAAAGACAAAAAAAAATCAATATACACAAAAAAAAGACATAAAATATCAATATACACATAAAAAGACATAAAATATCATCAATACACATAAAAAGTAACTATATACAATATTATAATGATGAGGGAGGTGTTCGGTGGGGAGTATGAGTAGATGAAATCTATTGAAGGTAATATATTCTGGAGAAGAGCTTGGTTGAGAAATAAAACGAAAATTTATACTGGGCTTGGGTCTGGAGAAATCAATTCCTCGTTCTCTTGTAGGAACCGCACAAGATGTCTAATTTTAACCTTGGACATATTGTTTCTCATAACGTTGGTCCACCAGATATTTTCTAGGTCATGGGTGGGTTTTTTGAGATGAAAAGATGTGGTGAGAGGGCGCTACTTCGCCGCAGCCACATTGATCAGATCCTTTAATATGGAATCTCTTGAAATATGAAGAGAAAGGCTGATGTATAAACTTGTGGGGTCCCCGAATATAGCATCATAGTCTAATGACACTAAGAACGTTAATTACGAATTCGACAGTTTGTATTCCAAATTAGGATGCATACGACGACTGAACAACATCGAAGCTTCCCTTGATGATTATTGTCACCCCAAAATAAACGGCGGCACGATGATTAAAAGTACGTACGAAATATTAGCAATTATTTGTTTATGCAAGATGGGGCTAGACTTTACGGCACTCAGCGAAACTTTAATGGAACATTTTCACCATAGATCGGGCTGGATTGCATTACGAAAACAGACAATGTCATAGAATGTCCACCTTACTCTGCAGATCTTAAACCCTGCAACTAATTTTTATGGGGACGTTTGAAAAACACATTGTATCTCACATAAGCCTCAACATTGGACGACTTGAGAGCAGAAACTAAAACCGAGTTAAGGAAATTGGAGCACATGTTTTGCATAGAACAACTGCAAATTTCGATTCCAGACTTTGCCATGTAATTTGTTCGAACGGCCGATATTTGAAAATCTGTTCTATTGAAAGTGCTCAGTAAACATTGATTTTCACTTTTTTTTTATTTTTTAAAGGTTTTTTTTATAACACAAGCTTCACATGTTAATTAGACTATGACGCTTTATTCGGGGACTCCACATGTTTTACATCAAAATACTCATCTTGACGTGTTCTATCCGAATCTGTAGATATTAGATGCTGCACACCTTGTGGGACACCCTGAATTACTATAACGTGTATTATATAACCCTAGTTTTTATATTTGAAAATCCTTTCATTAGAGTTATTCTGGCATGAACAATTTAGTCCAGGTTATTATTTCGGGAAGACTCATTAGTATTCCATTTCGGAGCTGAAATTACGACTTTGATTTGACCTAATCAACTCTGATTACGACCTAACTTTGCTATAGGTATATACAGTTCTAATAGATGAAAATAAAACTAAATAAATGCAATTTAATCAAACATGGAAACATTAGTGGGAAATTATGCGAATAGGAACTTAGGGACTTCATTTGTGATATTTTATATAATCTAGAAATTTAAATTTTTTTATGTTATTACATAAAAATACATATATATTTCTGGAATATGTATTTTAATACCATTCAGAATTTGAATTTAGGCTGTTTAATTAGAATTCTTAAGGCATAGATATTTGGATGGGTTTCGTTATTCTTTAGTTCAATCTCAGATTTATTTAACGTAATTATGAAGTTCTTAACCAATGGAGGTATCTAGAGGCTATTTAACCTTTTAGATTCAACTATAAATTTTAAAAATATAACTAAGGTTTTCATAAAACGTTGGATTTAGGTTTTTATTATCTCCTTTAATATTTTTTTTTTCTAAAACAAAAGCATTTAAGAAACAATCATTCGCAAATTCAATCATATATTTTCAAAATTTGTGCAAATATTTATTGTATTTAGTGAAAAAGAAAGTCATTTATTTAGGTGTTGGATTTATTGTTATAATTTACAATTCTTAATATATACTTAAAATACTTAATTTATACTTAAAAATATTAAATATTAAAGATATTTTTATGCTTTTAAATTATATTGCTCGATATTATAATACATAGTTTATAAGATTGTGCTTGTTTTAATCGATAGATGCAACAATATGCTTGTCTTGAATGAATAAACACTATTAAACTACTCTTAGTTTGCTAATCTAGAACTTGGACCGATTTAATTTTTCTGAAGGAACAAATGTAATAAACATTACGAATATTTTTCCTTAGTTTTTATGGAAGAATTAGTTTAATTATCTAAACAGTAATTTTATTTTAGAAGGAACTACATAAATATGATAAACTGTTAAATGAACTTTTGAATCGAATACTATTTTTGTCATTAATTTTAATGCATTCTATTTACTTTTTTGATTATGAATTTACGCATCAACATTTTTTAAACAAAAAAACGAGAAAAAAATATAAAAAGCAATTAGTTATGAAAGAAAACTTTGCTACATTTTAAAAGAAACACTTGGACTAGCTTAACTGTTTCCCATGGAAATTAAAACTCAAATAATGTTACGGAATTTTACTCTTTTTTTTTCAATCCCAATTCTAGAATTAAAATAAATTTGTTTCGCTGTAGAACAGTTTTTATTACATTTTTTTAATCAATTAAAAGGGTTCAAGAATAGTGTACTAAAATCTGTAAACAAAAGTAAATGTATAGAAATAATAACTTAGGCATTAAAATAAAAAAGAAACAAAATAAATGCATATGAATGGCAAACAAACGATAAGAAATGACAACGAAAAAAATATTGTTTGATTTAGCTGAGATTAAAGAAAAACTTAGAAGGAAGAATTTTTTAAATGGATTTAAAACGAAGCACGCTAGATGTAGACGGGAAAATTCAAATTTAATAACGACGACTTTAAAAAAAAATAGGGAGAAAAAGATAAAAATTATGAAAAAAAAAAAAAAAAAAAAAAAAGAAAGAAAACTTACCGTGGAATATTTTTCTTTAAAATGTGGTGACGGTTGGATATGCTTTGCATGCGAATATTTTATTGATAATGTAATAAACCTATAACAGTGTCTGGCGATCTATCACAAGAATTAAATTTGAGAACTTTATTTTTGTCTTTTTAAAGCTTGTATTGATTGGTAAGGAATAAAACTAGTTTATTTGCAAAGAAAAGTTCTTTTTTGTTTATTCATTTCAGTAAAACTCGGGCTTTTAATCTCTTTTGAAACCAAAAGTCATTCATTCTTTAAGGAAATTCCCGAGTGATTTAGTAAAAAGGTTGGAATAAAATAATAAAAAAAAGCAGAAGGGTTTAGAAATTCTTTTATACTGAGTTAAAAATAATGTGTCCGATGTTTGGAAGTTAAAATAAATTACTTAATTTTAAGCTATAGCTCTTTATATTCGTATGTATTTATTAAAATTTTACAAAAGAGAAACAATGAGAGAATTCGAAAAGGGGAATTTTTCAAGTGGGTACAAATTATACTGCTATTCTATTAACATTATCAATAATTATATAATAATTAAGAGAAATGATATAGGAAAAATTGAGCAAATAAATGCAATCTTTAGCTATTTTGTTTTCCCAACAAAAAAATTTCGAGTAATTTTTAGAGCAATCCACCAGAAAATGATCCGAAAATTAATTTTTGAAATTTCATTCGTTTATTTTTATTTATGATATAATGAATGAAATAAGGGATAATTATGACAGAAGTTTTGCCATCTAGCTACAGTCTTAAAATAAGAAAGAATATCTTTCAGTCAGAAGATATGAATTTAATAATAGAACAAAACTTCTCAAATGGCCACTCTTGCGTAGCGGTCCTTTACAGCTTTACTTCTTATATAGTACAGAATGTTTATCCATAGACATAATCTTTCTCCTTATATATAATGCTTATGTGGAAGCAAAATCAAGCTGAATTTGTTAATTGTGATTTGGCAACAGCTCGCATGTGTGTTGTGTTTACAAGCTTACTTCGGTGGAAAAGTAGTAAAGAAGATTTTTTTCTGGAATTAGATAAAATGAAAATAGTCAGAGAAAATATTCGAAAACGAGGATTTAGGGAAATGAAAGTTTTGAAGAATCATTCATAAAAATGATCCAGTAGACATGAACGAAATATAGATGCATCTGATTTATTTTACCGAAAATAATTTTTAAACTAAAGGAGCGTCACCGATTTTCATTGCCAATTAATTTCGCCACTTCGAAGTATTTAAAATAATATATTTTTTTGTGATGAAATATATTCATCAAAACTGATTGATATGACTAAATTAATTACATTAATATTGGCCTTCATCGGCGATTATTTTAATGTTATTGACATAATTCCGATTAATTTTAATGAAATACATTGTTATTAAAATGGAAAAAATGTAAAGGCTAGACTGAAAATTAATGTTGTTATTTGAATTATTTTTTAATGATTTCTTGTTAAATGTAATAGTGACAATTTTTTTATTGCAACAGAAAAGTCAAATTGTCACTATTTTCGGTATTCATAGAAGATGGTGGATTTATTTTTTGGCAAATTTTCGGACGATTGACAGAAATTTGACGTGATTGATGAAAAGGCATGTATTGATCTTAGATCTTACCTATTCTATTACCAGAAAATTTTAATTTTAGAAATTTATTATTTAGTCTTTAATAATTCATGTAAAATTAATGTTTTCATGTATTAACAGCTCAAGCAGTTTGAAATAATTAAAATTTACTTTTAATCATGAATGTATTTGCGAATTCTAATTACTAGTAAGCAAGCATAACTATATGAGTTGAACGCAATTGCAATTCCTTGGGGTTAATGTGCGGTGTGAGCAGAGGGTTGTAGTCCCCTAGTGTTTCACTTTTGGAAATGCCACTCGAGTCTCTTTTAACAGCAGGGTATCATCCACTGAATTCCAATGACTCATATCCATTTTCTGGCCTTAATTAATTTATTAAAAGAAAGGTGTGGTAAAAGAAGATGCATAGAAAGCTAATAAAAAGACAACAACATCGGAAATGAAATAGAAATTATCCATCCATTTTTAAATATAGACCGAAAAGGGAATTTCGCTTATTATTGTAGTGGGCGATTCAAGCGGCCATGGGTAGACAAACATCTGGTTAACTTTTACTTTACAAGTACAACTTTTCAGTCCTCAAACAGTACCCGTCTATATGTTTCTGAATTAGATAAGCATATAGAAGTTCTGCGTCATTGTGATTGAAAAAGAGAGAAAGGTCCACGAGAAAGTGGGCCATATATTATAATCGTGGTATAACGTAGTTAAACAAAACCTTGAAATCATAAATGATTAGTTAAAGAGACCTTGAGAAAAGATGATTTTATTATTGCCTATTCCTCCACAGCTACTGATATATTGATTAGATATTTTTTAAATTTAAATAATAAATATGGAAATTAATTTTTTATGACTATGCATTAAAAAAAGGAATAAATCCCGTCAAATATGAAGAAATAAATAAAAATCGCAAAAGCTGGAGCGTAAAAATATGGATAGTACCTTAATGTTATTATAATTATATAAATATTGTTCACTAATTTTTATATAAAAGAAAGTTTAGAATTTTTTTTGTTTTTTCATGATATTCATAGCAGCTTTAATCCTCTTTTCAACAATTCCTACAATTCACACTTTTGCGAGGCTCAATTTGACCTAAAGATTATTAAAAATTATATTTTTATAGTTTTATAATTATAGAAAAAAATTATAATAATAAAACTTCATTAAATTTTTTTTTATTATCTTAATCTTTTATTATTTCCCTTAATTCACATTTTCACGAGGCTTAATTTGACCTAAAGATACTTTGTTAAAAATTATAATTTTATAGCTTTAAAATTATAGAAAAAATTATAATAATATAATTTTATTTAAAATTCTTTTTAATAATTATTTTCTATTTTTAATTTTCAATTTCAATGTTTTTTATTATGGCTTAAAAAACGCGTATAATTCCTAAACCTTATCCGCTTTTATCAACGATTTATTAAAGATATTTTTTTTATTTATCATCCGTTTAAATGATTATCGATACCTGGACAACATGTTTTTGATTTTAATGTTAATGAAATATAAATATAGTTGTTGCTTTTAGCATTTAAAAGCACTTTTCTATTCCTAATGTGTCTAAAGATACTTTCTTTGATATGGTTGATGCTGAAAAAGAAATTGAATTAAAATAAAATCTTTTGTAAGCTTTCAAACCTAGTAAAAGGATTAGTAAAAAGATAGAAAATGCATATCCACAAGAGCTGAATGCTTTTAAAATGATTCTTTGCATTTTTGGCTCTTTCATTCATCATCTAAATACTGTTCAACAACTTTAAAAGATTTTTGTTATTGAAGTAACTTGCTTTTTAAGGTTGAAAATAGATTTATCTGTACAAAAAGTAGCTTATTTGAAATATATTTCTCCCGCATTCAATTTTTCATTTTCAAATTTTTGGCTCTTTCTGAATAACTGGATGCATTTGAAAAATCACAGTCAGTGCATTTGACGTTTTTATTAACAGCGCTTTTTATGTTTGCGAACATTAGGTACGAATATTGAAATTGAAACATTATTTCGCATCATTTCCATACAGAAATAATTTGAAATTAAAATTTTGATACATCGCTTGACGTGGCGAGTATAATTTTCTCAGAATTTATGATTTCTGGATTAAATATAGATGTTCAGAGAAAATACTGATATTTTTCATATATGGCTTCTAGAAATTTTGACAATGATTTATTATTCTTTTCATTTTGCATTTATACTTTTATTTTTATGACAAAGTTTTTCAGTTCGCTGGAAAACTTTTAAATGCAACAATGTTTTTAGGCACAGTATCTATGGATATTATCGTCATATTTATTTTTAGGCACAGTATCTATGGATATTTTTGTCATATTTATTTTTAGGCACAGTATCTATGGATATTTTTGTCGTATTTATTTTTAGGCATAGTATTTATAGATATTATCATAGTATTTATTTTTAGGCATAGTATCTATAGATATTATCGTCGTATTTATTTTTAAGCATAGTATCTATATTAGGTATACTATTAGGCATAGTATTATCGTCGTATTTATTTTTAAGCATAGTATCTATATTAGGTATACTATTAGGCATAGTATTATCGTCGTATTTATTTTTAAATTTTTTTGACGGGAAATCATTTGTTGTAAAGAAACAATTAGAAAAATAAATCGGTACTACAAAAAATTCTTATAAATTGGACAGAAAATAAAAATAAAAATAAAATAAAAATAGACAAGCGGAAAAAGGGACAGTTAGATAATTCTTATGTAAATTGCGTAGTATAAAATTTGTTTATCATAGAATGAAACAGCCGATTCAGTCAATCCAGAAGAAGACAAGATAAAGGAGTCAACCCTAAAAAATTATTATGCTATGTGATATTTCGGACGACTAAAGACCATTTTTTTCTCAAAAGGACAACACTAACATGATAGTTATTATTTATTAAGAATAAATGCAGTATGTTTCGAAGACTTGTTTATATATTACGAAATCAATAAATTATTTGGAATTAATTAAGTTGAGCTTTGGGAATAATATTTAATTAAATAATTTTATTTTTAAAACCCGTTTTTGATATAATATTTACCAGAAGCCATCAAATGTTCCAAAATCTACCTTTTTTCTACATTATCTACTTAAAAAACATTTATTTATTGAATTTTTATTTATTTATTAATTTTATTACATATACTATTTTTTTCTATGTTTTCCATTTTAATTTCTAAGAGCAAAAGAAGTTTTTGTACATAAGTATCTACCGAGAAATTATTTTGATACATCATCTTTAGGTTGATAGATGGGTGCATTGGACGGTGAATGAATCAGCAAGCAATATTTTATTATCTGAGATTTTTATAATTAATTGTGTAATAATTCGAGCTTTATTATGTTTGTAAGGAATCTATAGAAGTTGAAGTTTATCCAGAAAGGGCAACATATTTATATATCACGAAATAAATAAATTTTTTGAAAATAATTAATTTAAGTTGAGCTTTGGCAATATCATTTAAATAAATAATTTTGTTTTCAAAACCCATTTTTGATATAATATCTACCAGAAATAATCAAAATGTTCGAAAGTCTATCTTTTTTTCTACATTATCTATTTGAAAAATATTTATTTCTTAAATTTTTATTTATTTATTAATTTTATTATTTGTACTATTTTTTTTCTATATTTTCTATTTTAATTTCAAAAAGTAAAATATTTTTTTTACATCACTGTCTAATGAGAACACTTTTTTAAGATTATCTTTGAGTTGATAGATGGGTGAATTGGATAGTGAAGCAGCATTTTAATATCTGAGACTTTTATAATCCATTTTATAATAATTCGTGCTTAATTATGTTTGTAAGGCATCTATTAAGGTTGACGTTTATTCAAAAAAAGGCAAAATCTTCTGTAGAAGTCCATTTTTTTATGCCTCCAAAAAATTTTGATCCTCATATAGATCATATACAAGTGCTTATTTATCAGAGCTTGTAGCAGTTGCATTACTCTATCTTTTTTTTTTCGGATAATAGATGGCGATGCCTGGTTAGGTACGCATCTCATAGTGCATTGCGATTGGTATTATAATGAGATGAGATGTTCTGAATAATAATGAGATGAGATTGCCTTCTATCATGGGGGCAATGTGATGGAATGAAGATCATTATGATCTGCGCAGTGGAAGCAGGAGGACCCATGTTTTCTGGAACATTTCTTTAATGCTCACATTTAACACAAAACAAACACAAAGACAATACAAGACATTAACGTGCGCACACTTTTTTCAGAACAGCATCTCATCTCCTTATAATACCAATTGCAATGCACAATGGGATGTGTACCTAATCAGGCATCGCCATCTATTATCCAAAAGAGAAGATAAAGTAATGCAACTACAACAAGTGTAGGTGTTTTTTGACTAATTTAATGAGTTGAATACCTATTATTAAGCAAAAGTGCTTCTTATATGTATATATTAGTATAATACATAAATTTAGAATTTCATATATTTCGTATAATAGTTATATATATGACTATTCATGAAATAGTATAATATTTATAACTATTTTAAAATCATTTATTATATCTCTGTATGCAAGAAATAGATGCTAAAAGTTTGTTTGAGACTCTCTAAAAGTACTATTTTCCAGAAACTAAACAGTAAAATACAAATATATATATATATATATATATATATATATATATATATATATATATATATATATATATATATATATATATATATATATATATATATATATATATATATATATATATATATATATATATATATATATATATATATATATTATTTGGGAAATTTAAATGGAATAAAAAAAAATTAAGTTTTGTCGTCATATTAGCAAGCCATAAACTGGATTTTCACTAATATTAAGTCGTTGTAGAATGTAGAATCTAACACTAGCATAAAAAATATATTTATTTTTATTCATTTGATGAATAAACATATATGAAAGTAATGAGTTAAACAAATAAAATCTTGAAAAAGAAATGTTTTGGAATTTTGGATAATCAGAGATAAGGATAAATATTAAACCCTATACCCTGAATTATCTTTCCTCTAGAATACCTCCCAAATATATAATAGCATACCTTAGATATTGAAGATGGAAACTTCTAATCTATTTGAATTAAAATTTCAATTACTGAGTATTATGTCATTTTTATGTTATTATAAATCACAAAAATTACATTAATAATAGTTTTTTAATAAAAAACTTTTATCTGTACTAAAAATGTGATTCTATAATTTTAATTATTTTCCAATTTTTAGATTTTAATTTAGTATTCATTATTACAAATAATGTATAATCTTTAAGTCTCTTGTTTGCTCAAATTCTTTATAAGTAGGTAGAATCTAAATTAATGTTTCATTAAGAAGATGCAAATGCGGATAATTTTAAAATTTCGTCATATAGGAAGCGAGTTAAATAACTATTTCAAAATTTCCTTTTCACAAACATAGAACATATCAAATTAAATAAATGCGAGTGTAAAAACCAATCTTTCAAATGGTATTACGTAGTTTAAGTTCGCTACGATATTTTGCCTGATTTTTATAAATTTTAAATTCTCAAGATCTGTGATTAAGATCTTGCACAATGACAATCCTTCGTTTTCTACTGATCGGAAGAAAGATACGATAATAGGAAAGAAAGTAAAAGTAATGAAAAAAACAGTAAAGCTATTTTCGTGAATTTAAGAAGAGAGAGAGAGAAACTTTCTAGTTTACAAACCATCCCACTCCACCAAAAAATAAAATATCATTCCTTCAAAATATTAAATTTTAATGAATAAGACTGAGTAAAATGTTGACGTTTTTATAATTTTTAAATGCTTTTATGCATTAAATGCTTTTTTATGAACGTTGTCATTAAAACGCATTTTACGCAATTCAAAACTAATTCATTAATACCAATGGAATGAAAATCTGCTTTCTTAGCTTCTGCTTCTTCTAATTTAAGAAGAGAGAGAGAGAAACTTTCTAGTTTACAAACCATCCCACTCCACCAAAAAATAAAATATCATTCCATCAAAATATTAAATTTTAATGAATACGACTGAGTAAAATGTTGACGTTTTTATAATTTTTAAATGCTTTTATGCATTAAATGCTTTTTTATGAACGTTGTCATTAAAACGCATTTTACGCAATTCAAAACTAATTCATTAATACCAATGGAATGAAAATCTGCTTTCTTAGCTTCTGCTTCTTCTAATTTAAGAAGAGAGAGAGAGAAACTTTCTAGTTTACAAACCATCCCACTCCACCAAAAAATAAAATATCATTCCATCAAAATATTAAATTTTAATGAATAAGACTGAGTAAAATGTTGACGTTTTTATAATTTTCAAATGCTTTTATGCATTAAATGCTTTTTTATGAACGTTGTCATTAAAACGCATTTTACGCAATTCAAAACTAATTCATTAATACCAATGGAATGAAAATCTGCTTTCTTAGCTTCTGCTTCTTCTAATTTAAGAAGAGAGAGAGAGAAACTTTCTAGTTTACAAACCATCCCACTCCACCAAAAAATAAAATATCATTCCATCAAAATATTAAATTTTAATGAATAAGACTGAGTAAAATGTTGACGTTTTTATAATTTTTAAATGCTTTTATGCATTAAATGCTTTTTTATGAACGTTGTCATTAAAACGCATTTTACGCAATTCAAAACTAATTCATTAACACCAATGGAATGAAAATCTGCTTTCTTTGGGTGATTTTATCAAAAATTTAGCATTATCTCAAATTATATTTCTAATGAATTTTTAACAAGCTCAATCAAGACAATACAAATGGAACGAAAAAAATGCTACATGAAATTCAAAAAATAAGAAATAGAATGTTTTTTACTCAGATAAATCTTTTTTTTTTTATAAACATAAAAATTTATAAAAGCTCTTTGATTGCAGTTGGATATTTTTTCAAAATACTCTTTATTGCTAATTAATGAAGAAAAGTATAAATAATCAATGAGTCATCGAAAGGGACCATACACATCATTTTCCAGTCATTTGAAATGGAAGATGATAAATTTCTAGACAACTGTAAATTGGATTTTAATTGTACGGAATTCACAAAATTTCTAGTATAACCACAATTTTATATAATTTTCTTATGAAATACTGAGGAATCTTATTAATAGATGGATCAGAACAAATTTTTACTTGGAACTTTCGAATCTAAAATAGCAGGCAATTCTCGTTTTTACTATCGGGTTCATACTAATAAAGAAAAAGAGCAATTAAGGAATGTCGATCATTGAAGCGAATAATTTAGTACTCTAAAAGATTTGCAAAAATTGTGCAACAGAACATCCTAAATCTTTTTACTAATTCCGAAAACTCTTCAGACGTACAGTTAATTTTTTTCCAGCAGTATTGCAATTTATTTTATCTTCAAAACAATGCAACCAATAATATTCGAAACAACATAAAGATAATGGTATAATTTAACTGCCTTTCCTTTGTAAACCGAGTAACATTTATTTCATGTACTTTCAGATTTTTCAATTCGAACGCGACTACAAAACTGTATTTTTTCCATCCCTTCCCAAACAGCTAGTAATAATAAGGTAAAAATGACTCTCATTCGGTGGTTTCATGTCGAATGTTTTTGTTCTCAAAAAAGTTTCCTCGAACGAAAAGAACGTCAAGAAGAACTAAAAAAAAAAGAAGAAAAACACTCATCGGATCTTTTGTCCTCTGGAACATGGTCTTCGCCCTGGAAGACACTTAAAAATCCCTCTCAAAATGCGGTGACCTTCTTAAACTCGGGGATGGCCGGATAATAAAAGAATCCGGGCGTCCGGGGTCGTCGATGGAAACGGATGGGCCCTTTATGGTCTCAAGATCCGCCTTTGTCGTGTTCCACCTGGGATCGATGGACGCTCCACCCAGATTGTCAGAATTAAGGACGGCCGCCGGTGAATGATATCAGCGGTCGAGGTCGCTTATTTCTCTGGCACAGAGGACAGCGGCAGCTGTAAGCCCCAACTGCTGCTGTTTAAATTGCTTAACACTGTGCTGACGCGGATCGGAATATGCATCACACCGATTCACGTTTGCGCCCGACGTATTCTGGTAAATGGGCCCTGTTTATAGAATTACATATTCATTAAGCGTCGTACATTTGATATAGAAATGTGGGTTAATGTCTTACAGCAAGGTGCACATATGTGGAAGGGCTTGAATAGAATGTGTTGTAGTATATGATTGTCACTGCAGAATATTATCAAGATTAATATGTTTACTGAATAGTGGCGTAAATAATTCATTTGCTACTTAAGTAGTTGAAGCCTCGTCTATAAGGAGTGTTATTTCTATGCATTCATCTATTTGAATAGAGTAATACATAGAATAAAATATTTATTCTATGTATTACTTCTATTACCTTCATTTGAATAAAAAAAATCAGAACAAATATATAAGAATCTTTGAAATGCTTGTGCTTGAATTTTTGGGAAATGAAATATTTTTTACTTTATTGGAAGTACCAATAAAAAATAATTTCCATGCACGGAGGTTAAAGTTTTATAAATATGGATTCTCTGAGGGCTTTGAAAAGTTCTAGAGACTATTCTGTTGTTTTTGAGAAATAGAATCGGACTATTTGTCGGTGAAGAAAAATATTTGAAAATAAACATTACCGATAATAGGTTGAATCAACATAACTTTAACCTGTTATTTCTCAGCCATTTCTTTAAAGAAATTCTTTATTTACTTTTCATGATTTTTCGTTTTTTCAAATATATATTTTATTGACTTTTTTTTACTCACAAGAACTGAATAAACGACAAAATATTTTGATTGGTAAAAATAGCTAAAGAAATGGAATTGTGTGGCGTCACATTCTTTTTTTTCACATCTTCTATTCGAAATAATAAGTTTTGAGGCCCAGTAGATAATATTTATGATAAATTAAATGGCATTAACAAACATATTTTCAGAATTAGGTTCATTTTCAAAATCTTCTGGAATTTTGAGCAGACAAAATATTTTTACTTTCGGAATTTTCAGCACATAAAATCGTCTGCCAAATTTTTTATTTGGGAATTTTCAGCATAAAAAAATATTTTTATTTTGAATGCTGTAAATAAAAACAGTAGAGCTTCAAGAGCTAGTAAAAATTTCACTTCCTTAATTATTTAGTATTTCTTAATGAGAAAGGCAATCATTGACGAATTCTGAATCATTTTTCTGAACAGAATACGTCTTAAGATTGAACTTACGAATCGAAGTCATTTGCAACAATTACTCTAAAAATTCAAATTTCACAAAATAATTCAAATTTAATTGAAATTTATTCGGATATTAAAGAAATTAAGTTTTATATAGCTCGAAAATCGAAATCAAAACGCAAACTAGTTAATTATATGAGTAGATTTTTTTTAATTATAAACGTAAGCAATATGGAAGTATATTATATTTTTTAACCATGTCGTATTAATTTAATGCAAAGTTGCAACATTATTAATTCACGTGTAAATAAGTTTTCTTCTGATTTAATATGCTGCTTGGATGGAAGATGATGATATAAAAGATGGATATTATATAGTAAGTTGATTTCCCAAAGGACATTTCTTGCGATGTCGACTTTATATTAAATATGTTGTTCTTGTAATTAAATTACTGCATTTTCTTTCAGATGGGACGAAAAAATTGCTCTTTTTCCGCTTTAGGTATAAAATATACGACTTCAGCAGATTCGAGTAAGAAGTTATTTATCATAATCTGAAAGCAATACGGTGATTTTAGTACATAAAATATAAAATGCATGAAATGATTATCACTCAAATTCAAATATGAATATATAGAGAGAAGCCACAAAATCGGCTGAAGATATAAATATTCAGAACACTAATGAAATTATAGATAAACCTAAACTATTTAAGATTCAGCATATATATTTAGAGAAAAAAAACCTCACTTACATTCAATTTAAGACAGGAAAATTGGAAATGACTTTATAACATAAATTTATTTTGAGTTTAAATATTCTAGATATCTATGATTTTCTTATTTATGCTAATGTAATTTATTAATCTGTTAGGCTCTGAATTAAATTAGGAGTAGATCCTATTCTTTTAATTGGAATGTAATATTTCGTGGAAGTTATAATTTAATTGTCTAAAAATTAGCTTATAAATATTGTTATGAATCTGTAATGCGATTTTTCTGTATAGTCAGTCTCATAGTAAGGAGGAAAAGTTTGCAGACATTTTTAATGGATGTCTGATGTTGGCGACAGACTCTGTGACCATTTGGTGACTTTGACGATAAATATGCCCAGGAAAATGCAAGAATTATGGCGTTATCTGTACTAGGGTCCTGAAATATGCAGATCCTTCAAGAAAATTCTATACCATATTGGGAAATTATATTTAAAATGTGAAGCTTTCACATGAGAAGTTAGTTCTCTCTCTAGAGTTGTATTCTCAGATGGAGCTCTAATTAGTGTTAGGATTAGTGTCTATCATCGTTATGGACAAGTGATTTATTGTCCACTTGTGTTGCAAATTTCTACAAGCACCGTTATTTAAGTTAGTACTGGTTGTGTTTTCCCTGCCTGTTATTTGTCTTTACCATCGAATAAAGAGTCATTATCCGTTATCGAGTTTATTGCATTTCTTGCACTGTGCCTTCAACGGGTCATTTCCGTAACAATATGTACAAGAAGTGTTATGTATCCTATCTCGTAGAGGTCATTAGACACCCATTATTAAAATATGAAAGATACTTTTTGAAATATCTAATATGTTTTCATGTGAATCATTAATATTTAATTGCTGATTTTAAAATCACAAATTTTTTATAATCAATATTAAATAGGAGGGTCACTGACCTCCATTTCATAAATAGGCTTATACTCCTAAGATCCACTCAATTAACGTTTACAGTGACAATTACTTCATTCAATATATTTTTTTCAATTATTTTGTGTGCTTGCAGTTAGACGCGCTGCTGTTAAAAATTGAAATTTATTTTTAAATTACCGGAAGCATTTGCTGTTAATATCATGTAAAAGACTACATTCACCGTTAATACAAATTAATCTTTTGTCAATATTTCTTTATGTTGCCATTTCACAAGATTTTATTTGTCTCAGTTGGTTTTGAGGTCTTTAAAAATATCTGAATACATTTTGTATGACGAGATAGCTTAATATATTATACCTGATTATCAATCTCTTTGGGAGACTCCTTAGGCTTGGGAATGAGAAGTTGCAGAATAAGTAAGCAGCTTTTCATTTTCTCATTGTTAAAATAATGGTATTTGGTCGGATAGTCTGTATTCTGATGACGGGCCTTCTTAAAAGAGAGTGTGCACATAGGTTTCACCGTAACGGGGACTATTTTGCGCCCATCTCAATGCGTGATTAAATGTCGCTACGACTGTCATTCATTTCACTCCAGATGCTACGGTATTGTGAGGTTAACTCATTTATGGTACTTTATTATCAATTGCATTATTACCAGATCAGATGAAATAACCTTTATGTTCCTTATAAATTATATTTATAATTTTTTTACAATGATCAAAGCCAAGCTGTTAAATAGGAAATGCTATTTAGAGTTATCTTTAATCCATGGTTTCACGAAAGGTTTTTAGAGTAATTTTCAAATTATTTCTATTATTTAAATTGTAATTATAAAATTACACTCAGTAATATGTATCATGTCATACATGTTGTATCACATCAACCGTCTACTAAAAGTTATGCAGTGTGTCAAACTGTTAGCAGCAAAATTACTTTCTTTTATTACAGACTTTTTTAACTGCCTTTGTGAGATTGGCTATCTGAAAATTGTATTAGAGAAATATACCGTATTGCCTTGTTATTGTTTGACAATTCTTATGGGCATATTTAAGATTGTACAAATAAAAGAGTCCGGTCGAAGTTCCATATAGCTAGTTATCATGCTTTACTTTAAACCATTAATTCATAACTCCCCTTGTTAAAGGCGATTCGAAAAATGAATTCCAATATTATATAAATAAACATTACAACTTTCAAATTTTAGTGATCTATTCTTAAGCCTTTGTTTAAATTTATTATTAATAAATATCAGAACATAAATGATGTAAAGTACGTTATAAAACCATTTTGTTTTTAGTTCAAGAATTACGCTGTTCGCTGTGAGAAGAAGAAAAAAATAAGTTCTTAAAATTATTAATAACTTTATCTGTATCACATACTCAATTTCATATAATTAGGTCATTGCGCTTTTGAGTATTGATTTTATATGCATTGAAAAAAAGAACCAACAGATGGTCAATATCTTGAAGAATGTGGGTTGAAATTTCATAGGTAGCTATATTTTAGATGTATCTATATTTTAAATTATTTTCTCGGACAGATCGGCAGTCATAATTCCAAAAATGTATTTTTTGGACTTAAGGGAGGTCTGAAACGAGAAAATTCTTTAAAACTTTACGATTTCGAATATTTTGTCGGTTACAATATTCTCTCGTCATATACATAGCATAAGAGAATTTAAAAAGTAAATCGCAGTATTCGACGCAAGTTTTTGAATGCCCCGTTCTAAAGAATATCTGTGTCAAATTTAGGAGTTTTCGATCAAATGGTCTATTCGGTGGGGCATCAACATTTTTTGTTTTTCGTTTTAAATAGATTTTTTAATCATCAGATCTAAAATGAACCTAACATCTTGAATCACTACCGAATTTTTCAAATTTTCTTATATAGTTGCAGTTTATTTCTTATTTCAATTTATTCTTTCTTAATTTCTTTTTAATTCTTCCTTAATTTTTATTTCAAATTTCCTTATATGGTTGCACCTGTTCAAGGTCGAATTAAGAATTCTTTCCAAAACAGCCCGATATATAAGCTGCAACCATATCTACTACAAAAATGATTCTATGAAAAGATCATACTTCATAGGATCATTTTTACATTATATATAGTCCCAGCTTATATATTGGGTTGTTCAGGGAAGAATTGTTGATTCGACCTTGAGTTGGTTTCGCTGAGAACGATTTTTGTTAAGATGTTAGATGAGAGGTCAAAGAAGCTCACCGTCAGCAGGCATCGTGAGGTTCTTGGCTTCCCAGTTGCTGTGTCCAGCTTCGTTGACCGCTGCCAGTTGAAAGCCGTAAGTGACTGCAGGGGCCAGGTATCGCACTGTGTAACTGGTCGCGTTGGCAGGTATCTTATCATCCATATCCAACCAGTCCGCTCCACCGGTGCTATAATTTTTCATCTGCAGGTGGTAGCGCTTGATGGGGAGGTTGCCTTTATACTCCAGACTCCATTTGAGTAAGGCGGTACGGGGGTCTAGTGCTTCCACTGAATCTACGGAGATCTCTGCCGGTTCTGGAATGCAAAAACACAAATAAGACATTGGAATATGCAATTCCAAACAAATAAATTCTGACACATTTCGAATTCTGGCACACTTGGAAAAGTAATTCGTTGCAAAATCATTCAGAGGACGCAAAGAATTGCTTATTGCTATGAAAAAACAAATATTGATTGCAGTTTTAAGTTGAATTTTACCAAAATATTTATCTACATCTTCTTACCATTCTTCAGGTAATTTTTTTAAATCAAAATAAAACATTAAAATGATGCACCGTCTTGAATGGTGAGTGAGAGGCATCATCCGAGTGCAAAGAGTTAAACTCTTTATGATCTCAGCCCAAATATTTTGAAAAATAATAATTATTATCAGAACATTCTTTGTCATCATTTCATTTTTGAAGAATAAAAAAAAAGATTTTTTATAATAATATGTTTTAAATATTTCTTACATAGCACTACACTCACCTTTTCATTTATCAATATTAATTTTAGGTATTATTGCTGTATTATTATTTATCTATTGCGGTATATATTATTGAGATAGCTCGGTATTATTATTTAGGTATAAAGAATGTAATAATGTAAGTTAAAACTGAATTTAAAATTAGAAGAATGTATTAGGGGAGAAAAAAAATAAATATCATGCATTTAAAAAAGAATTTATTTAATATTGAAGCAATGCAATCCTTTTTTAAATAGATAAAGAGTTATTTTTGATACCCTATGAAGTAACTGAATGGTCATCTACATTTAAATATATAATTGGTTCCCCTATACTTGTAATTTGAATGTCCCTGTGATTAAGTTAAAACTACGATCAGAAATATTTAGGGGTGAAATTTCATGATAATGAGCTTTTTAGATTGTCTGTTGTTCACGTATGGTGTTGCTTGTTATTGGAGTTGACTTTATTTATTTAATCTATGAGATCTGCATTTCATTGTGGCTATATAACATTTTGCATCTTATATCCAAAGCATTTCTGAATTTTACTCTTGACAGTATATAGAACTAAATGCATTGCTCAGTTACAGTTTTGTATTTGTAATTATTGCTTTTTACGAATTTAAAAGATTAAATTCGTAATAAGATTTAATAAACAGTTCACATTTGTTATCCGATATCAGTTTTGTTCATATCTGATTTATATCAACAATATAGATATATATCAAATTTGGAAAGAGATCCATCATGAGATTGGCCGTTTGTCGGTCTGTATTTTTGAATATATTTAAACAGAAAAATTGAAGAGCTTAACAATTTCGATAAACGTAATTTGGTATGCAATCTTGCGATTAAAATTGTTTTTTTTTATTTCAATCGATAGGAAAAAAGGCACCAAAAATATATATTCCATTTTTTGATAGCTATCGATTAAATAACGTCAGCTATTAATCGCTGAAGTTTGAAAACTGAGTTCAGTAAATAAAAAAATAAACAAAGATTCAAGTCAATTATTGATCTTTCATAACTATTGTTCACCAGTATCAAGCAGTTAATACACATGTACCGGTTTTCAATTTTAATGCTATGAACCACTCAGCGCTCACTCACACAAATAAAGAAATATGAGCACTCTTGGCATTCACGGACTTTCTCCATGTCCACAGCGTTATGCGGGAGAAGGATAGCACTTATGAAATAAGTTTTGAGAGACCATTCCAGCTGGTGTCTGTTTAAAGCAATTGAGAAAAAGTGTCAGGCGTAGAATTAAATATTTTTTACTTCTTTTTCTTAACTTTTTATAAGTCAAAGATAATTCCAAGAGTATTAAAACCATCTTATAAAATTAAAAGCGCACATATTTTGGAAAGAAGAAAATTTCACTTATACTTTTTAATATTTTCTTTCTCTTTGAAATAAATCGCTGTAAATGTCAAAATGACTACGCGCCAACCATAGAAACAGCTGATGTTCATATAATTGATGAGTCAAATTTTTACTGCTTTGGGAATTTTTTTTCAGTTATTTTTGAAAAGCCGAATCGAATTGCTTGGTAATAAATAACAGCTGTAAAAAGCTTTTATAAATAGCGGTTTGCAACAAGTCAACCTGTTATTTTCTCAGAGGGTGTTTTAAAATGCTTTGGAAATACTATGCTTTTTTGCCATAAATTATTTCACTACTACATATTCAAAAGTTTTCATATTTGCTCGTTTAGATTTTAAAAGCCAGAAAATTATTGTCATTATTCTTTTGAAGTTTGCTTAACTAATAGTAAACTACTATAATACAAATTTAATTAAACAGTTACAAAATTGATAAACAAGTTGATATAGTAGGTAAGATATGGAGTTAAATTATGTTTAGCACAGTCTATTGTTTTCTTTTATAATTCTATTATTTTTCAAACAAAAATAACTGAAATCTAATAGATTATATTCACAGCTTATACAGTTTTAATATATATTTATTCAATGACGCTGTTTCTTTAAACAAAAAATTTTGACTTAAATTTTGCACTCAACTATAAGTAGAATTTTTGTTTTTACTTTTTCGTATATCAGGCATAGAGAAAGTATTTTAAATGTAGAATTATTCATAATCCGATATTTTACGAATCTCCACGTTTTTGATCTCCCTAAGCTTGAAAAACCCATTTTTGGAAAATGTCTATCTGTCTGCGACAAATATAATTCAAGTACGCTTTGAGCTACACGGATGGAATTTGGTATACGATCTTTACAATAAGTTTGCAGATTTCTATCAAATTTTGAACTAACTCCGTTCAGAGGATGTCTGTCTATCCGATTGTTTGAATATAAGTTAACACCATAACTACAAAACGAAGAGAAGCATATAAAAGTGTACACATTTTTACACTTTTGTAGAAATATGTACACTGTATATGTATGTGTAGATACCTCTCAAATTTTGAATCAAATTCAAAAAAAGAGTTGAACATTTTCAGAAACATGTAAATGCTATAATTCAAAAAAGTATTGAGTTAAATATATCAAATTTTGCATGTAACTTCGCAACAAGTGGAGTTTTGTGACAAATATTTGTTTCAAAAATTTGTTTTTGTTCGGAAAAACACATCTAAAAGACAGACTCTTTTTTTGAATACTATTAATCGCATGTCAAGGATTAAGTATTCAAAAAAAGAAAAAAAAATTAACCTATGATCACACGAAAGATTCAGTAAAAATGTTAATTTCAGGTCCAAAGGTTCACATTTCGTAACTATATCAACGCCATTTTCAGTTTAGTTTAGTTATATTAACGTCCCATTTTAAAGCAACAATAGGGCCATTTAGGGACGCACCTCGTAACTTTGAATCACGATCAGATGACAAGGATAACACCTAAGCTGCACCGCCTCTCCAAACTTCCACACCACACCAATGGGAGGACGTTTGGTTCCGACGGATTTAACGCGCACCAGACCTGCTTACACGACGTTTCTTCAGTGGAATCGTGTCTAGAACCTGAAGCCCTCCGGTTAATATTTCGTATGCTAATGCCATGAAAAACGTTCTCTCGGATAACATCTTTATTTGACAGTATGCGAGTGAAAGAAAGAACTGGGAAGACCATTACAGATAGTTTTCTTTAAAAATATTTTTAATAAATGACTTAATAAAATATATAATGCTAATGCATGATATATTTTAATGAAGCGTTTTCTAATACTTTAAAACGTTCTGGTACCAATCTGAATAGAAACTATTGTTTACGAAGTTGATGAATAGACTTTTGAAGATGATGATTTATAAGTATAGATTACCTTTAACACTTAACTGGGGACGTGCGGTCTGTGAGACCGATAGCGATGGATTTTCGGTCACCCCTATTCTGTTTTTAGCTCAATTAAATGGATTGAGCATGTAGCTTCCTGTTTTGTGACCTTCAATACACGTGCACTTTTTCAACCGATTTCAGCGGATGCTTTTTAAAATAATTAAGTTATTTCTTTGAGAGCGATCTCTAAGACCACATCTCCCTTTTAATGTCCCAGTGATAAACAAGGCTTAGTAGATGGCGCTAAAACTTGGGCCCCGAAATATTATCCAATTTACTGATCCTATTATGAAGCAGTGCTCCAGACATTTTTAAATAAAGCAGAAAGTGATTTTAGTGATAAGGATAGTTGTACAGAAGAGTTTTTCCATCAAAGTTCGCAGTCAACTGATTCTCATATGTATGTTCAAACATAATTAATTTTTCTAGTGATAATGTACGAAAAATTTATAAAATATATTAATATACCAAGAGATATATATATACAGAATTTATAGGTTGATTTTCATATTAGTTCTTAACCCGTATGTTTAAAATGCCTTAGAAAACCGTACTATGAAGGTCACACAAGCAGATAAAAAAAGGGCCAATTTTACCCATTCTCAATTTTTTTTATTTTTCATATAATTGTTGAATTTTACATTATTATGTCTTCTATATACTTTCATATACTGTAAAAATAAATATGATTTAAAAAGTAAAAAGTAATATGTTTTTTTCAAGAATATTATTTATTGTAACGTGTAATTTGTGAAGAAAATGTATGTTCCAACGCATTTACTTTTTTCATTAATAATATATTTTGAAAAATTTCTAAAACATATCTATATATCAAGAAAAATATATGCAAAATATATTGGCTGTTTTTCATACTAATACATTCATTAGAAAATTTAATTTGAGTGTAAATGAAATGCGGTCTCATAGACCATACTTCCCCAGTTAAGTCCTAAAATTTCACCTCCCTAGTTAAGGGTTAATAAAAATAATAAGTTTATGGAACACAAATGAATGAAATAAAATAAAGGCTGTTGTCGCTAAAATTGTCGGAAACACTAAAATCTGAAATGCCTGTAGAGCAATAAGCTTTAATTGTTTAGATGTTACGCCAAGAAATAATAAGCATAACCGTGTTAATGACTACATGCTGAAACAAGAAAAGCTAAATAGGAAATAATTAGAGTTACTGCATTTAGAACGGGTAAAATTATTGTCAATTAGTTCAAACAATCTGAAGTTATGCTTCATTGTTGAAAACACAAATAAATAGTTATCTTTTCGGTTGCGGGTGACATAATTATAGCATCGGTTTGCGTGCAGTGTACAATTATAGGAAAATAAATTTTCAAAAATTCAAATTAAGGGTAGAAACCATTCTCTTTAATGTCTTCAATTAAAACCTTTGAAGAGGCCGAGAATGATTTGCATCTTAACATTTCAAAACTCTGTTATCGATCTTACGGAAGTGATGAATTTCGCTGTCGTTGATGAAATGGTGCAAATAAAGCAAAAATGTGTCAAAATAATTTATTCCAATTGCTCTTAAATTAGAAGCATTTAAAGAAATTCTAAATTGGATTCAGAAATGAATAAATTTTTGATCAAACTTACAAGCTGCAAGTTTCTGTGTATTCTAATTTTTTTTTAAATTTACATTTTTATTAATTTGTCAATGTTGCTTAATATTGCTCGACTTAAGATAATAAATAGATTAAAATGATTTAAAATATTGAATCCTTTATACTTACTCCCATATTTTCTAATAGTTTTATCACATATTGCTGGCGAAAAATAATTACGAAAGTTCCTATTAACTTATAATCCAAAATTTTTTTTCGGCGATTAATTGCTGGGATGTGTTTTATACACAAGACCAAAGAATCGAAAATGCATTTTGGACACTTTTTGTCCTAATTGACTGAATCTAAAATTTAAGTCAAATTTTAGTCACAAATTCATATACCAAACATAACTTATTCATAGCACTGCGTTTTTAAGTTGTGGCTTTTTAATGCTGTTAACCCCTTAATTATAATTGGGTTCTTGATTTCGTATATATCTAAAATATAGATGATGAATCTGTGTGCTAAATTTCATCTATTTAGCTCTTCCATTTATAGCTATTGTGCTGTGTATTCAGACAATCGTATAAACACACTTCTTCTGAATGGACTTCGTTCGAAGTTTGATAGAAATCCGCAAATTTGGTAAAAACTATATACCAAATTCCATTCCTCTAGCTCAAAAGCATTCAGAGAGGATGATAGACATAATTTCAAAAACCGTTTTAATTTCGACATAGGGAGGTCTGAAATGCGGAAAGTCGTCAAAATCTATAAGTCGAATTTTTTTTCAATGATTACAAGAATTGTTTTCTATATGCTTTATATATGAGAAATTAATGTCTAAATGAAAAGTTTATTAAATATCATTAAAAAACCCTCCACGGTTTTCTGTTTCAAAAAGAAGAATGGATTTTTTTTCTTATATTTGTTAATGTAATTTGATTTGCCGTAAATGCTATCTACAAATCTCAATACATTTTTATTTCAAGTTGTCTTTGGAAAATGAATGAAATGCAATATTAAATATATTACATATTCTTAAAATGATTTCAAATTATTTTTATAAATAGAAAACTTTTTTCTTAAATCTTTCATCGCAAATCCTTCAAAAATGAACAAGTGAGTAAATTTTTATCAGTTAGAAATTTATTCCTCTAAAAATAAAATAATTAAACGTATTATTAAGAAGCAAAGTATATAGCGAATAAGAAACGTAAATTAACGGGTTGAAATTCCCTTTTTCTCATATGTTACTTATAACTGGCTTTAGTTATTATTTAATCTTAACAAATGCTTTATTTTTTAAAAATAATGAAAACATGATTATTACAACCAATTTAAATGCAATCTAATATAAATAAATAGTTATTAAAGAAATAAAAATCTCTAAAATTGAAGGATATTTTAGTAAAACCTAAATTTTTAAATAATATGATCATTTTACTTATTAATTATAATTTTAAAAGAAGTACATTTATTTTTAATAAACAATTTCGGTTAAAGTATCATTTTCCACTGATATTTACTAAGAAATAAAAGAAAAGTTTTCAAATCAAAAATAAAATACGATGAATATATATTATTGACGTCTGCAAATTATATTAATTTTTTATTTTATAAGTCATAATATGGCGTTATTTTGTACGGCATGATATTTTATCTTTAGAATATATATATTTATTTAGAAAGAAATTCCAAATAGTCTTTCTCAATTTTTATGACGCATCTTGAATATATGTATCAGCTTCTAGAAACAAATCAAGAGTAGAAGCAATATTTTTGAAATAAAAATTTTCGAAAACAATCTTCTCAAGAATATATTTTTAGAATATTGAAATGCGAAATTTTCCATTTCTAGATATTTTTTTTTGATCATACATTCAATCCGAAAAGAGGAATTTGCATGTTGCATCATGCATATTGAGCAAAAATAATTCCATCATTTCAGTGAACCGTGATTATATTTCACAGTTCAAATTCATCCAAATTAATCATTTCCAATAATGTTTATAAAAATGCAATATATATTGTAATTTTCAATACAAAATCAATAGTAAGTAAATATTCAGAGATAAAAAAAAGCATAAAAACAGCTGGTTTAGGTGCATTAATGCTTTAATAGTTTTATTAATATACTAAGTAATCATTTACTACACTAAGTAATTTATTTGTATACTAAGTTGTTATTTTATTTATTTATATTATAAGTTTTATTAATATACTAAATAATTTTTTGGTTTTATACCTTTTTCTGAATATCTCTAAAGGGATTGCATCAGCTGTCTTTGAACTTCGACCATGTAAAAACTTGAATTCACGCTTTATGCTGATAATCTGATCGTAGAGACCGACTAAACATTAATGATGTCTTTGTGGTGAGAGATACGTTAATGTATTTTCATAACTATAGCATTTATATTCGTGTCGATATAAAAGTGTGTGTTTTGAAAATCTCATATTTTCTCTGCAACTTTTTTGCTTGTAAAATACAGAATTTCCAATTAAGTAATATGAAATTTATCGAATATGTGATAAATTATTATTGAAACATTATATTAAAATTCTTAAGAGAATAATATAAATATCCTAGGAAATAAGAGTGCTTTTTGTAAATAAACCTTAATTGTGCTTATGCGAAATATAGTAAATACTTTTGAATCCAGATATATTGGGTGGATATTATAGAAATTCCAAATCGAATACAATTAAAATTCGGAGAAGTACGAACGTGCTAACGTGCTGAATTTCAATTGCTTTCGAAAATAACCAAAATATTTTACAAATGTCTATAAATTAAGATAATTCAAATTAGAATCTTCGAAAATTTACAATGAATTACAAGGTTAAAAATATACTATACTTTGTTTTTTTACCTCAAAATCGACGCCCCAGTTAATTCAATCTATATGAATCATCACATATTAGTAAGTGGAACACCTGAATGCCTACAATAATACTGTAAATGAAATTAGAAATATAATTTTTTGAATAAATATTTAAAAAAAACATATTTAGTACGTTTCTATGTATAGAGTTCAATATAACAATGTGAAGATTCAACTTTAAATGATATCAATTTGTAGAAAACCGATCTTAACTTTGTTTCTGTTTTAAAATAACTGAAATTCAGCTTATTGCGAGATCGATATCTTTCTGAATCTTAATTGTATTCTTCTAGAATTTTTATATAAGTTTCTCTATGTATCTGACTTTGAAATTTTTAAAGGAAAAATATGCTATCTTTCACGCATGAGCAGTTAAAATTTATTTACTAAAAATACTCTAATATTCTTATTCTTTCGAGTGTTTATAGAATTCCCTTAATATTTTAATATAAAACTTTAATAATATTTTGCCAAATATGCTGTAAATTTTGTATTGTTGAAAACTCTGTTCTCTAAACAAAAAATTTACGGAAATATTTGCGATAAAATAAACCTTTATATCTTCTCATACATTTATATTATGTTTACGAAAATGCATGAAAATATTAATCAAAACAAATAAAATTATCGATGAAAGTTCAAATTAATATCTGCTTTATAAACAATGGGATGAACCAAAATCTTTATTCCTGGCAATAATATCTAGTCAGAACCTAAATGTTCTCGAGGCCAAATTTTCACAATAAACTGTAATTTCAGGTGCATTTTTTTACAGGATTGAAGCTTTTTTTATTTTTAAAAGCAGCTTTTTATAAATATTTGGAAAATTGTGTAAAACAGAATGTCTCCGAATTCTTGAAATTTTTTGTTCACATAGTGTATATTAATTCTTGTTTTGAAGTAATATTTGTGCTACTATGAGGACAAACTTCGGACCTGAACTTCAACCTATGGTCCAAACTTCCGTACCTCAACAATCAACAGAAAAAGAACATTTGTTTTATGTGTATTCAGCGTCTACCGAAACCCGTTTACCCAGTTCGAACCCCAGTTACCCGTTTACAGAAAACCAGTTCGTCTTTTATTAGAGTCTCGAAGCTAGAATCTTTCTATCTTGAAATCAAGACCTTATTACATGACCGCCACAGCCATGTTTTATTAGAAGATTGAAATAATGTGAGCCGCAGATAGTTTAACTCTTCTGCAGACAGCGTCAGTGATTAAACAAACAAATAAACAACATATATTTATTTTAAAAGTTAAAAGGGATAAATGAAAAAGAAGCAAATGAGAATCAAAAGCTTGAAAAAAAATTTGAAAGCATGCATTCAATATTAAAAAAAGAAAAAGTAGGGGAAAAATAAACCGAGACAAATACCTATTTACTTGTTGACGAATATTACCTTACTGAATATCAAACTACCTTATTAAATATTAAACTTTCGCGTCTGTCAGTCGTCTTGATAAAACAATGTTCGTAAAATTGTTAGATATATTTGCAATGAAGACAACGACAGAATTTTATACTAAGAAAAAAACCTTATATTATAAACATTAAAAAAAAATGTTAGTAAAAAATTCATACAGAAAAATGCAGCTTTATTAGGGGTTCAATAAAATCTGGCTTCATGAGCTTGCCTGTTTTAAAAACGTATTGTTACGAAATTTCCGAGGTTCGTTTGGATAATGGGGGTAATATGGTGTGAAGAACGCTCAATCACCAGGCGGCAGTAGAAAATAAAACAATGACGTTTATTTACACGAAGACACACAGGACAGCACAAAGACGACAACTATGTACAGCACAGAAGACAATTATCTTCAGCCGAGACGTGCAGCGTACAACAGATTCTACTTCAGACAGTAGCACACAGCTTAGTCTAGCTTCACTCCGTCGCTGCTCCGCTTATCTCTGGAAGGCCAGTTCTTTAACGTCGGTTCCGACTACGACGACTCCACTGGTCCACGACTATTCTTCTCTGTCGCTTCCAACTACTCTTCGACTACTCAATTCACCACGATGACTCTGGTTCACTCTACTACTCCCCGGCAGCTGCAGCTCCTTTTATAGGTCTCAAGAGGCGGGGCTAGAAGCCTCTCAACCAATCAGGAACGTTCGAGGCGTAACTCGGTTCCTACTGGAAGGGTCGGGAAAATTCTCGATGTTTCGGGTTTAATCTATTTTGGCGCCAAACTCGCCAAATGATCGCCAAGTTTGTCGCCAAGCTCTGGGACCTCCTATGGAACCAACTATGCTGGGAAGCCGCATCACAGGTTCGTAACAGTATTATTTTGCTAGTATCGTTTTAGTAAGTAACTCTGACTGTCTATTCTTTGATAGGCAGTCAGAATATATTTCAAAAATATAGAAATATATATTTTAGATGCAAAAATTGTATGCCAAATTTTATCTATCCAGCCTTTGCGGTTTGGTGTTATCGAGTTCACTTCTTATCGAATATACTGACTGACTTTCTGAAATTGATTTCGTTAAAAATTTGATAAAAATCACATAATTAACGATAATTCCATATACCAGATTTCAGCCGTCTAGCTTAAGGAATTTTTTGAGAATCGTTTTTAGAAACATACGTAATATAAAAAAAATGCATTTTTTGAACTCAGGTAGATCTGAAACGTGGAATTCATCAAAATCTCAAGTTAGAAGTTTTTTGAAGATTACAATTCTTTGCATATGAGAAAGTAAAACTTCTTTTCACGGCAACTTTTAATATCAAGTTATTATGAAAGGTTTAATTGGAAATTTTTCAAGAAGAATTTGATTGCCATAAGTGACTCGCATGAAATAAAGAACTGATACAGAAGTGTTTACCTTTCTTTCTTTGAAAGGAATTTTCCTCAAATGCTTGACATATTAAAGGCATCAAATAACATTTCCCTTGCTATTGCTTTTGACATTACGAAAAGCATGGGTTAAAATTTTTGACATAAAATATTTATTCTTTTAACTTTATCTTGGCTTATCTTTTACGTTTTGTGGATAGATATTTTCTTGTTAATATGATTTTCTTTCAACTAAGATTTATTCATAAATTTTGTTTTACTGTGCGAAATGCTGCTTTCTGACCACTAAATACTATTTCAATGGATGGATCTTCGTTTGTGAAATATATTTAGAACTATTTAATAAAATTATCGCTTTTGCTATTAATTAGTTACTTATATTTAAGTTTGATTTTGAAGCAAAGGGAGGATTATTTTGGAATGGACCTCGTAATTTTGGGCTGCGGTCAGATAATGATATGTAACTTTAGCAAGCAACTCCTTCTCTAAATATCTTCGCGATAGTTTCTTGACGATATTTGATCTTGACGGATTAAACCTGCACAAGAATAGTTTACATGGCATGTGTTTTATGGAATCGGACTCGGAAACAGGAATCTATCTAGAAACTGAGACCTTATTATGAGTTCATCACAATCCATATTTTTAATTTTAGAGTTTTAAGTGTTAATTTAAAACATTACTTATCTTCCTGAGATCAATTTTAAATGAAATACTTTCTCTGAAAAAGTTTTTATTTAGTGAATTTTCTTAATATTATTGCCGCGTAATATAACCATGATTGCTTAGGTCATCTCATGGCACAATTTATTTAAAGTAGCTGAAACGTAGAAAGTAATACTGCTTTTCTCATTACTTGGCACCATTCATTTAAAGTGGCTGACTCATAGTATGTATCGCTGCTTATGTGATCCCGTGGCACAATTCATTTAAAGTGGCTGACGTTTATTAAGAATCATTGCTTATGTCAGACAGTGGCAGAATTCATTTAAAGTAGTTGACTCGTAGTAAGCAACACTGTTTAAGTCACCCCATGCCCCAATTCACTTAAAATGGTAGACACACAGTAAGCGACTCTGCTGTCATCCCATGGAACACTTTATTTAATTTAAAATGGCCGACACATAGTAAGCAACAAGGCTTATGTCATCCCATTGCGCACTTCATTTAATTCAAAGTGGCCGACACATAATAAGCATCCCTGCTTATGTCATCTCATGGCGGAATTCATTTAAAGTGGTGGATACATAGTAAACAACACTCCTTATGTCATCTCATGGCACAATTCATTTAAAATTATTTTAAAAGTAGTAAGCAAAACTCCTTATGTCATCTCATGGCACAATTCATTTAAAATGATTTTAAAAGTAGTAAGCAAAACTCCTTATGTCATCTCATGCCATAATGTGTTATGTTAGGTTTTGAACTCATGTTCTTTCTCCTCCTTTAAGAGCCGTAATAGAATTGAATATCGTCTGGGTTATTTGACTTGCTTCGTACGACAGCATTATTTGCCTTCGTTACATTCAGTGCTGTTCAGGATTTGCTCAGTTATCGAGTGGTATTAAAGACAAACCATGTGATATGGGGATTTGTACACGAATGAGTTTCTTTCTCATTGTCACATATAATATATTAAGATGGACACAAGGACAATAAATCGGCTTTACTCCCTCAGAGAATAAGATTTTATTATTCGTCCTTTCAAATCCAGGAACGATTTGGGAACATTTCAATTTATTTTCGGTTCCATGCAGCAAAACTTCCCAATTCCGATTTCAATTATAGATTGTTGGGCAGAGAACCAATTCCGTTTCCTCCCTACCCAGAAGCCTTTCCCTTTTGGGAATTCAGAACTGATTAGAATATTGAAACAAATATCCGAAAATAAGAGAACAGCCTTTAGAACTTCATTGCATAATAATTGCTTGACTAGTTGTCCTCTATCAGGTGGGCTTTCTTGCTCTGAAATGCTATTGATTACTGAAAATGATTGCATTTACTTCTTAATTCTATGCAAAACTTTAGTATTAGATGAAATCTGTAATTAACATGTTTGGGATTTCGTTACACAATCTTGATTAAGATGTTTTGTTCGCAATCATTTAATTTTTAGATAATTATATGTGTATGGAATTGTAGTGAGATTCGAAACATTATCTAAGTTATTTTGTTAACAATGAATTCCGATAAATGAATAAGACAACGATAAAATTAAGTTTATGATTCCATTAAATGCAATTCATCGTTTCCAAAACGAATAAATAAATTGTGATTTCTTTCTCACAGTCTCATTTAAAATTTTAATTGTTGTCTAAAAAAAACTTTCAACATATTAATAACCATTTCTGAACACCATAATGTAATTTTAAGAGTGGAACTTTTTAAATAAGTATTATCTTTTAATTATTAAATTACCGATTATTAGTATTCTGATTATTACTACACATATTCCAATAATAATCATTCAATTACATTTTTCTAATTAGCCTTTTAACTCCCCATTTAATTTAAAGCATAGATTTCAATAAATTTTCTTTAAATTACCTTAGGATAAACATTATGATTATTGTAATTGTGAAATAAAATTAAATCCTAAAAAAAAAGCCTTTTTTATCACATTTTTTAAAGAAAATATTTAACAGTCTTTAAAAAGTTGTTCAAAACATTTTTATAGAAATAGTGCAAAGTAAAGCGTCAAAAGTGGTTAATGTAAAAATATATAAAATTTTCAAATAATAATACTTTTATTACAAAATTTGGCTAAAGGGGGATATGTTCTAATTAAAATTTGTTTAAGAATCTTGTTTCTTGCTACGCAAAGTCAAAATAATGTTAATGGAGTGCTCTCATTTTAGTTATAAAAATTAAATGTAACTGAGCTATAAATAGAACGTGGGTATTAACAAGAAATTATTGATGTTTTGTAATCTATTGATCATCTAAAATTTAGTAAAAACAAAAATTCGAAACAATCTAAAATTTATTTAAAACAAAATTATTATCTGGTATTTTAAGACTTTTCTTTTACTGATACTTGATAATGTGCTGCTGTCTCTTGATTTTTTTATTTAACCAAGAACAAAAATTAACAGCTTTCAATATTTTTGTAGAAATCTAAATTTGTCATAAAACTTTGACAAGTGTGCAAAATATAGTATAAATAAGATTTACTTAATACAAAATATCAAAGCTTTGAAAAAATTTAATAACAGTCTCATTCATATAATAATAAAGAAATCAAAAACTCATTTTTAAAGTGTGAGAGCACTGGTTAGTAAACTTTTGAGATAGAAGAGTTAAACGTGGTGTTTAGAATAATTTAAGAATTATTCTTCAGCAAGTAAATTACTTGACTTCTAAATCTAAATGTTCGTTGCTCACAAGAATAGCTTTCAAAAGCCCAGATATGAAAGATAATCCACAAGCATTTACACGCCTCAATGGACGAAGATCCATTTTATTATCCATTTAGAATTCTAACTGGATGTCTTATTATAATATGGTCATTTGTTATAAATGAAAAATTGTTTTGCATAATTGGATTCGATGTTCCTTTCAAACTTTTCAATTAAAGTCCCCCGGCCTCATCAAACTCGGAAATTTTTCCGTGCGAAATTCAAATTCATATGCAGTCCGGTTTGTTGTAATCAGGTCCATTAAATTCCCATAATACGGAAGCGCGCCATATTCATAAGCTAAAACAACTCGGTCTGGAGAGTCTGACAGGAATTGACACCCACCTTGTTATCGGCGTCCCACTACTTCATCGTCATGAATTAAACAGGATCTCCGACATTTACCGTCATTCGTAGTCAATGAAACGTAATTCGTATGCAAATGCCAGCCCACACAGCCCAGTTCGTACCCGCAGGGTAATAATTCAGTTATTTTGGGTGGCCATTAAAGTGATTATGCTCAAAGAACCTCACCTGTCTCGCCAAATTCCAGGCCTTCAAACAAGAGACGACAAGGATTATGTCATGTTTTCGCTCTAGTAGCTTTTCATTTGGATTAAGCAACACCAAACTCGACAATGTTAAACCACCCAAAAGTGAAGGCCCCGTTCATCTGACGTACTCCCCCTAAACTTAATCTTTGATGTCCCCCCTCCATTGAAAAAATAAAAAACAAGGCACTAAAATAAAGGATTATGAAGAGCCTACAACAGCTATTTTAATTAACGGAAAGTTATGTAACAATAAACACTCTACGCAATTTCTTTTTGACGAGCTTAATTCGCACTGTAATTAAAACGGTTATGCATGTTTGCAATTCACAGTCACAGTTGGCGAATGGTGAAAAAAATATTTGGAATCCAATTACGTTTTCCGAGTTTAATTGTTTCTGGAAAAGAGCTATCACATGGTTAGGGGGATTTTTGAATTTATGATTTCATTAAATCCTAAGTCATTATATTTTTATCCTTCATTTATGAATTATTATTCGCTTCGCGATTAGACTTAGATTAATTTGAGAAGAATTTCTTGTATCAAAAATTTTAATTGAAGCTTCTAAGAAAAGTAATTACGATGAGGTAAACAAAGATTTTTTGTTTGTTTCAATTTAATGAGGTAGAAAGTAACAATCGTCTTTTTTTTATTTGTTCTTGTAATGAATGGAATTTTGATGTAAGTTTCGTTAACAGGTAAGTTTTATTAATACGGAAATCGGTATCCAGTTTATCGCTGTAATATTTTATTTCTGAAAAATTGTGTGATATTATTTTACGGATCATTTAAGCATTTAAAGCGATACTAATAACAAACTTTATTTATCTTGGTAGAACTTTTATTTTCTAGTTAAAATTCTTATGCGAATATTTTAAAATAATAGTTTAAGAATTACAAAGATGTTATAATTTGAACATTAAAATACTGTATGTTTAAGATACGTAGCAATTAAGTAAAATACTTTGTAATTCAGAGAATATCTTTAAAAATATTTCTAATTAAAATCTTAATAAAAAGTAATTTTATAGTATACTATTCATTAGATTTCTTTTCTGTGAGCATGATATAGTTTATAAATTTGTAGTTCTTAGTTATTATGTCAAATATTCAAATTCAGATTCTGCCTTTTCACAGTATATAATGATTATAATTATTTTTATTTTAATTTGTTGAAATTTAATTTAGTATATTTACTAACCGTTTGGAAGCATCACTAGGGATAATTTGAGATGGACCTCATAATTTAACGAGGACGGCATTTGAGCTTGCATTCCCTCTTCTAACCATTGCACCATATCAATAAGAGTATAGTTTTACCTTCCATGGATATGGTACAATAAACTTTAATAATATTAACGTCCCATTTTTTTAAAGCAACACTAGAGCTTTTTCGGGACTTATATTATAATTTTGTATCACTGTCATATGAAGAGGATGCCACCTGAGCGGACGCTTACCTCTTCAAGCCTCCGCACTGACGGTTGGTCCCGACGGTTTTAATGTGCCTTAAAGAAGTTAACATGGGAATTCATCGGTAGAATTCGGTCTCAATCTGGAACTCTCCCATCCCGTAGCCGAGACTTACCCACTAGGGCACCCCGGCCTATTACCAATAGAAGGGCATCTGATTACTTCCGGTTTAGTAAGCACTTGGTCTTCATACACAAGAGATATTTAGAGGAATCGGACCGGAATTGGCCGAGACCTAACTATTAGGCCAAATTATTGCTGAAATTTGGGCCAATATTTTGGTCTATTGTGATCAAATTATTGTTGGAATCAGTTTACAAAAATTTGTAATTAAACTATAATAGTTATCAAAACATCTGCAAATCAAAATTTGTAATTAAACTATATATAGTTATCAAAACATCTTCAAAGATTTTTGACTCTATTATAAATTTTAATATTACTTAAAGATTAATAGAAAATCTTATAGACAAGGGGGTAATTTAAATTTTGATTATATATATATATATATATTCCGACTGTTCTTCTCCATTTTAATGTTTGGATTTTCTGTGCGTCATGTAAGCTATAAAACAGGTGTATTGTCAAAAATGATATGTGATTAAAGAGCATGTGCAGTTAAAATAACCAAATGATTGAAATGTTATAAAATTTCAAAACATGTAAGTCAAATATCAGAGAACCACAGAACAAAATTATTGACGAATGAAAATAGTTGAGCCTTAAAATAATGAAGAGATATTCTGTAATTGTCCAGTAACAGTTAATCTGCTTATAGAACTCTGTATACAAGGTGGATATTGTAAAATATAATAGAAGGCATGGAATCTCCTGAGGTATTCATATTAACTCAGATTTATAAAATATTCAAGATGTAAAATAATGCATAATAAATACAAATGCTAATTGATAAGCAATATTTTTAATACTTTATTCAATACCCAAAAAATTAACATTTCGTTACAAAATATAGTTGAAATGATAAATCAAGTTTTGAAATGAATTCGGAACTATTAATTGTAATTTGCAAAGCCACTTTTAATTTTTCTACAAAATAACATGTTGATGTCATTTTGTGACCGCAGTTTTTAATATTTATTTTGTTAATATCACTATAGAAAACTCTTACAAAGGTAAAAATATTAATAAGGTGAATTAATTTTTTTATACGAAATAGACCTGCTTTTAAAATGATTAAATTCTGACCGAAGAGATTATTAAAATAATTTTTCATTCTTAATTAATAAGAAAATAAAGAATTCAAGAAAAAAAATAAGTTAGATAACACCTTTGCATGATATAAATTTGCACTCAATAATCTATAAACACTTACAATTGAAATTGGAGCTCAGAAAATTTTTATAATTATTCCACTTTTTTTTCTCGAAAATCTATAAGACAAATTAAACATTTCTTGTTCAAAATGGTAACAAAGACTGAGTTAAAAAAAAAAAGACTACTTACATATTGTGATATAGTCAAAAAAATTTGTGATATAGATTAAAGGATTATATTTCTTCGGTTTCTTTAAATTAATCAATGGCTGTTCTTTAAAATCACAGGGAAGACACGGCGATAAAAGAAAAGATTTTATTGCCTCTTAGAAATAGGAAGCTCAAAGAGAATAAAGGAATCTCCCATGAAAGAAAAAGCTATCGCATCTGAGAGACAAAACATTTACTATTAACTCTCCCGATCGTATTACAGTATGGTGAATAAAGAAAGAATCATGGATTAGCAGTAGTGAATTTAGACATTTTGTGGCTCTAGGCAGTGAATATTTTGAGGATTCTCTTTTAAAAGCCATTTAATATTGCATTACCACATTTTTTAATTTCACCAATAAGTTTGTTACTTATTTCAAATTCTTATTTTAATAATTTTATAAAAAAGTATACGCTTTTATTTATTTTATTATGGCACATGATTCAGTAACATTCGCATTTATTTATTACAATGTTAGTTGATCACGTGCTTAGTTTTTACTGTGATACTTTTCTGCTCCTGCTTTATCCTATTATGACACATGATTCAGTGGCAATCACATTTGTTTATGTTGTTATTGGTGGTGTTGTTGTTATTTCTTATGGCAATTGTCATGCACAAACCCACTGTTACGAAGACAGCGATTTAAGCCTATGGGGGAGCGTCTCTTGTTTTTATAGTAGCGCCAACTAGGGCCAAGAGTACGATTTTGCTACTCACGCATCATTCAGTCGCTTGCACAACCCCTTTTTACAGTAGGGCACATTCACACATTTCACAGATAGAACAACAGAAGAACAACCATGCCCAAACCGGGACTCGAACACAGGACGCCCAGATCACGGGAAAGACGTGCTACCCCTATGCCAGGGCGCCGGCACATTTGTTTATTACAATATTAGTTGATCAGATGCTTAGTTTTTATTGTGAGACTAATTTGCTACTGCTATTAAAAACATGTGATAATTATATGGCCGTAAGGAAACAGACAGGGATTTTAAAGATATAATTTACAGCCTGCTGTTAACTTCGGTGGGAAACTAAATAACCGAGCTGCAGCGACAAATAACATGGGTTCATAGTATTTCCTATTACTGATAGAATATCCATTAATCCTTCATTCAGAGTTACATCATCGGTATGAACCCAGAGAACAGTCCCACAATTATTGTACTCGCAAAAGAGGCGAGAACTATTCAGCGTATTGGAAACTTCTCACCTCTATATCTGAGGTGCTACCTCTCTGTATGACATAAACAGATAAGAAAATGATAAATTTTGCCTGATAAAATTGATCAACCTAATATTAACCTATTACAATTCCTAGAGAGCAATACCTTAGAGCAATATTAACCTAATATATTATAATTCCTAGAATTTGTGATTTGTACAAACTGATATGCAAACTTGGAAAATAAAATTTTTAAATCGACCTATTTGCGAACCTCCCTAGTAGCACCTAGGTAGTTGCCTAATCGGAGGACTAAGGATTAAAGAACAACTCTCACTAAGTGTGTTTTATTTTAATTTATTTCTTTATTATTTCTTTTTAACACCAAATAATTCTTTTTAACAACAACAACACCAAAAAGACGAGTACTTAGTCCCCTAGTTTTTGTGTGGCAACTAGCATTTCTTTTACTTCAATCTTACCCCTTAGAATTTAATTTATACAACAAATTTTAAGTAAGTAATTAGATAAATAAATTTTAGGTAATAATTTTTAAAGTTTTACTTACCTGAAAAGATAAGTAAAACAAGAAAAAAGAGAAATGGAATGGTAAAATAAAAGTGTGCACGTCAGAAAATAAACAAACTTTATCTGAAATCTGATTTTTCAAGTTAAAGAAATTTTGACCAGATACTTGTCATTTCCAAATATTTTATTACAAATAATAACCATTATGATTTTTTATTTTATATTGTTTTCCATTTGGGCTTTTTGTACTTTCCTTGTTTCGTTGATCATCTTTTTATTAATAAAATCAACACTTTATTGTACATAAAATTAATAAAAGGAAAAAGTAAAACACTGGACAAGAACATTCTCAAATGTATTCAAAATTTCAACATTTTTATGTTTTCCTCCTGTGTCGGAGTCGAAGATGAAAGATTTTTTTTTTAATCTATGGGGATCATATTCTTATTCATGAAATAACACGTGGGGTTCTTATCGCGTGCTAAAACCCATTTGTCAAAAATACATGACAGCTACAGCTCTCTAATTATTCTGATGTAAAGTTATCTTTTACGAAATACATAGGAATCGTAAAATTATTTTCAAATTAGACATTTACCCTTTTTTCGATACCAATTTTCAAATTGCCATCAGAAAGAAGAAAAAAGAAGAATTTGGTTGTAAATATATATAATAGAGATGCTAAATTCCCTAATTTAGAAATCCCATCAAGAATAAGAATTTATTTATGGCAATAAGAATATAGTTATAAATTGAAAACATTATATTTGTGATCGGTGATTGAGTTTTACTTACTTTATTTGTATATGGATAATATAAAGTCATGTCAGCAGAAAAATTTAAATTTGAATTTCTCCACGTTCAAAACTGCCCAGTTTAGAATATTTCATTTTTGCTTTCATCTTCTATGGAGACAACAATTGAAAAATGGAATTATTTGAAATCTATTTTGTATTCTATACGTATTTGGTATAGTAATAAAAAAAAAATAAGACATTATTTTAAGTACATTTTAAAAATGATGAAAAAAAAAGAAAAGAAGAAATTCCATTTAATTTAACCTACCGTTTATAGAAGATTTTGTAAAATCTTTTTATTTTGCATGATAATTGAATAAATTATCATCTCTATCTATTTTTGTAAGCATTACATTATTTTTAAAGAATTTAGTGTTTATTTAATTTAAAGTTTTAAAATATTCTTTAAGTGTTAAAAATTTATTGTATTAGAAATTATACGTGTCGATGTGGTAGAATTACACATACATGTTACCGTTGGTGAATTTTTTGTCGGTTATTGAAGTGTTTTGATTTGTCTTTATATTGCTAAAAACTTAATAAGAAATGTCAATCATTTTATATATTTGTATAAAAATCACTGAATAGTTCATGATAAGAACAATGACAAGAAAATTAAAGGTCCGAAAAATTTAGATTTTACTACAGAAAAGTATTAAAAAAAATTCTAAAAAATTATTAGAACAACATCTGAAATTGGTTGCATTCCATTATTTGCAGGTACAGGTACATTCGTTGAAGAAAAGAAGTATTGTTGTGGATTTCGCATGCATTTGAGACTTCATTGCTTTGCTAGTTCTTTTCTTGTTCGTTATCTTGATCGAATATTAAGGAGATACGCTTTAGATAACCTACCTTTTCGAACGAGTTAATCACTAGACGTTTGAATCATGGTTCCATAGGTGTATCAATGAAAAACTGATATTTGTATAAATTTTGCTATAAATAAAATGCAAGTTTCTGTCGCTGCAAGAAAAAATATCCCAGTTTCTTCGGATATCATAGAAGCTAAATTAATCACTGTTTTATTATTTGCATTGTATATATTTTAGTGCAATTATTTGTAAATTTCTAATAAATTATACTACTTACAGTGTGAGAAAACACAACTATCAATACAATTCGGTGTACGCATGCGTTGAGTGTGAGTATTAACAGTGTATGCTTTCAGGACATTCAAGTGTTCTTCACATGATGAGAAACGGAAGATTTTAATAAAACGGGTTTCATAAGGAAGCATAGAATTGTATTAGTGATATGTTTCAAATAGAATTGGAAATAAAGGAAAGTCAACCATCTAACTCTCCGACCTGCCACGAAGGCACACGGATTTAAACCATAAAACTGAATGACCGGACCGCCGCAACAGCAACATTGGTGGGAACTGTGGCTGAGTCCTAAGGACCGTCACCGGCCACGGTACAACCCTCCCCGAAGGAAGTACGTCCCGTCATCGATGGGAGGAGTCAGATCCCCCACCTATTAGTATACCCTCAGGGGTGGCGAGATTCAACCACCATGATGGAAGCATCTCATTCTCATTTCGAGGTGCCCCCCCCGGTGGGTTGGAAATAAAGGAAAAACAAATGATCAAAGATGGAATGTCAAATGATTCAATTTAGCTAAACATTTATCACATATGCATAAAATCACAATTCTGAAATTACTTGGATTAGAAACCTTCATTTCCTATTGTTCCTCGACATTAAAAGAACTCTCATAAGTTGAGCTCTTTCGTAAAGTCAAGTATTTCATAAACATCTAATTATGCTATTAACACTGCCTTGGTGAAAGATAGGCCTGGCTACCGAAATAAACAGAAGCGAGCTATTTGACAGTTCGCAGTCATAAATTATCCATAACCACCTTTTAATAATCTATTATATTCATTAGTTCATACATTACAACAATCTTTGAACCCAATCCCGACGAGTTGATCCTTATTTACATAACCCTGAGCGACATAAAATTTGTTTAGTTTGAAAGCAAGAAAAGCTCATTTAAGCGGCGAGGCAAAACAAACATTCTGAATGAGAAAGCATGAACCTATCTTGCTGATGGCGGCGCCTGTTTCATTTATTCAAACACGGAACCCATTATTATTAATGAGGTCAACGGAGGAATGCAACAATCGACTGTGTGTGCAGGATTGATTCATTTGCATAGAAGATAAGATGGCTCGATTGGCGGCCATTTCGACAGCTGGATAGTTTAACATTGGAAGGGTTGATATCTAATTATTTGAATGATGGCTCACTTTAAAGGGCTTCAGCCTCATCATTGAAATGAACTGAAATGAGACGAGAACGGAAGGTGCCTTTTGTGAGAAAGATTTCATGAACTGGGGGGGGACTTAAATGCATAATGGAAATATAGGAATAAATGTTGTTTTCTTCAATGCAGTTTTTAGAAATGTTAAACTACTGAAGCGTTCTTATTTTATGTGGTATGTGCTGGTTATCTTGTTTAGTTTTCTCACTTGTAATGGTAGCTTTATTATTTTTAAGTGGTCCAGGAAAATCTTTTGATATGCTTAAAGAATAACAGGTCCTTTGAAATAATAGTTTTAAGCAACGAGTAAAAAAAAGATTACGGAAAATATCGCCAATTAATTCTTTTCTTTCAAGTGGAATTGGTAGTTAAATGGAATAATTGAGTGGATGATTATAACCCTTTGCGGCACACTACCCTTTAAGTTTTAAACTCAAACAAAAGAAAATTAAAAATAACCTATTTAGGCCTATAAGAGTTCATAGGATAAATTGCTTGAAAATTGCACTGATCGTTTTGATTTTGGAAGTGTCCCATTACATGGAACACTTAGACACTACAGCTCTGAAAAGTTCGATTATGCGAGAATTGCAATGAAGCGCGAAAATGAATAAAAATCTCTAGAATTAGAATGAAACACACACACACACACACACACACACACACACACACACACACACACACACACACACACACACACACACACACACACACACACACACACACACACACACACACACACACACACACACACACACACACACACAAGCACACATACACACACACAAGCACACACGCACGCACTTTTACTTTTGTAGCATTTTGTAGCAGATTTAAGGTGCATCACAAGGAGGCATGATCAATTTCGCTATTAGAGAATTTGTGAAGCATTGTCGGTGTTTCAGAAAAAATTAGTCTATATCACAGGGCTATTTTTAATACAATTTAATACAATTTTTAATACAATGTACAAAAAAATCTACATTTATATTTAAAATAAAAAATAAGCTATAATATATACATATATGATTACAAATTTTTACACTAGTATATAACAGGAAAGGTAGTGAAGCTCAAAATAAAGAGCATGAAACTTCGTTCAGCTCTAAGTATGATCAAGGCTACTGATACAAAAACAAAGAAAGAAAAAACATAAGGCTTCAGACTCATAGTAAGGCTTGATTATTTCCAAGAATTTTGGTCTTCCCAAACACTATTCCTTCAATTGAATTCATTTTTCACAAAAATGGGAGAACAGGAAGTAAAGACACAGGTGTCTGTCTCTTTCCGACATAGCTTCCCGCTTTGTAACACGATCGGCGCAGTGTTCCAGCTGATGGATCACCTAATTTTATGCAACGATTATACGTACGATTTCTCTATAAAATTTTTAAAAATATATAGAATAAATAGTTTAAGAAACATTCAAACAAAATAATACTGAAATAATTTTTCTAACAATTATTTTTTGCTAGAAAAAAATTAACGAACTTCCTTGAAAAAATAGGCTTTTATATAACGTGCTATAGCTGGAAATTACGGATCAACTTGATTTAAATTGTCATCGATTATAAAAGAAGCTTAAAAGTGATTCTAAAACATATTTTTTCCCCATTTATAGTTGAATTTAACGATTTTCGAAGCGAGGGAAGTTAGGTGTTCCATGTAGTGGAACACTGTGCTGCAAAGAGATAAACTGTATTTATTTTCTTTATTAATAATTTGAGGAAATAATATAGAGTAAATATAACAATTAAAGGTTTTCTTATGCCTTTACTTACTATATTAATACCCGTAGTTATTAATGAAGAAATTAAACTTAATTCATAATCTTTCTGATAAATCTAATTTGAACTTTTTTAAATTGTAAAAATGGAATTTCGTAATTTAATTTTTACTTCTTTTCTTATATTCTGAATTTCCGAGTTCCGATACAGGTATGTATTACTATAGAATATTTTAATAATATAATAACTTGATAATTTATTTTTAATTCCGTATTAACGATAATAAGTTCAAGTTGCCCGAATTTGAAAGAAAAAAGCTGATTTTTGCTAACGAACAAACCGTTAGTCGGATGTGTTCCCGAGACTGTTGCGAATAATTTCGCAACAGTTTCGAATTGTTGAACTGAACAGAATTGAACAGCACAAACTGAAAGTTTACTCTTTTATTATATTTGAAACGATTCATCACCAGCGGATATAAAACATGATGGGATGCATAAAAGAGATGTCGATGAAGTTAATTTCATAAATGGCTCAAAGTAAAACTTCGTAAAAGCATGTAAATTTCATAGTTATTCTTTAATAAAATTTAAGATTAATGGGTGGTTTTTCGCCAAACATATAGTTCAAAAACTCGTCAGAAGTCCACCGTATTGGCTAACTATTAGCATGGTAATAAATGGCAAATAGAATTGTTGTAAAAAGTTATCAGGATAAAATTTGGCGAGAAATAGCTTCAAAATAATTCAGTTTTGGCGACGTACATTAAACTTAAGTCTAGCTTATTCTTTCTATGAAAGGATATATTTAAATATTTCCTGATAATTTTGATATGAGTTATGAAATACATTCGCAGAGATCACTCATTTCTCTTACTATATAACCAACATAATTCCAATTAAATAGACTTTTTAATTCATACTCAAATTACCTAATTCTTTAATTGATGAATTAATTAATTTGATATGAATCTGTGAATTTATTATTATGATTATATTTACTGGAAATGAGCGTAACTTTGTGAAACTCTCAATCAAATTATAAATTGATAAAATAGAATTTTTAACCTTCTATTAAGTCATGGCGTCTGGAATACAAAGATTTTTATATTTACTGTGAACGCAAAATTTGAAAATTTTCACTAAGAAAGGTGATTGGTAACATTTTAGATACAACAGCATAAAATTATAAAACAATGTAACAGTTACCTAGCGCTGAAGCAATATAGTTCGTGTTTTTCATACTACATTGGAGAAAAAAAATAATTTTACTTTTTTGATTCAAATAAATATTTTTAACACATTTTCTGTGTACTTAGTTTCTTACAATGTTTGATTAAAAGTTCCTGCGAGAATGAAATAAGAATTTTGTCTCTAAAGAGGAGAGAAATAATTATAACCACCCCCTTGAGCTATTGCATCTCTCTTGTATTATATTTTCTTTTCTTTTAATCTCTTGTAGGGTACACATAACCGCTAATCTTTTTACGTAAATCTTGCGTAGATTTTTTTTTACCCCAATACATTTTTCTATTTTTCTCTTTTAATAATTTTCGAGTGATTTCTATATTCTGGCAACAGCTGGTTGCATTTCCTTTCATCATTTCTTTGTTATAAATGAATTCGCAATTCTTTAAAATAAAAACATATAATGTATTTCAATGCAAAAATCGACTTTGAATTTTATTTTATTTTTACATTATTTTTTAATAAATTGAATCAAAATGATTTCACTTATGACAACAATGATTGGCACTTTTTATTTGCTTTTTTTACTCATTTTCTGATGTGTTGTAATTCTTTGTTTAGTTACATGCGTTTGTTGTCAGTACAATATTTAAATATTTTCAGATTTTAAATCTCAGTCAATCGCGAGATTTTATGAGTTTTGCGTCAATCCGTGAAATCCATTCTTTAGAAATATTGATTATAAGAATCTACGATAAGTATAATAACGGATTGTGAAAGGTGATGATCAGAATAGTTATAATAATAGAGAGTAAATTAACACTAAAGTAGAAATCGTAAAAGCCAAAAAGTAATCATAGACTGACTACTCTGGACAGTCCGAAGGCACGCGGATAAACTGAATGATCGGACCACTGCGACAGCAACTCTGGCAGGAAATATGGTTGAGTCTTAAGGGCCATTACCGGCCAAGGTTCAATCCTTCCCTAAGGAAGTATGTCTCGTCATCGATGGGAAGTAGCACCCCCATCCTTCAAGGGTGGCAAGAACCAACTACCATACTGGAAGCTTTTCATTCTCAACTACGAGGTCCCCCCCCCCTGAGGATCAAAGCCAAAATGTAAAATAAATAAACAAATAAATATAATAAAAATGCTTAAAAGCACAAAATATACAAAATGTTTTTAAGTTTACTTGGTATGCAATCAAGACACCAAAGCAAAACAAACTTAAAAAAAATAAGAAAACGGTCCTCAAAGAATGGTACCACAACGAATATCAAGATGAAGATTAATCTTAATCGTTCAATAAATGCCAGGAAGTTTTTTCCTGATTTCAAAACTATCATAGAAATTATTATAATTTGTCATATGGTTGTCTAGAAGCCTTTATGAAGCTGTTTTATATAAAACCATTTATGTCAATAAATTTCAGAGTACCCTCGATAACTCGAAGAAAATCAAGTCAGCTTCCGCCAAGTATTGTCCAGCATTTCGGGAATTATTCAAGGCATAGCATCTATGATCTTAACTTTGAACGTATCAATACCTTCATTATGCGCCAAGTTGAATTTATGGAACAGAAGAATACATTGATTTTTTTTCTATCGTTGACACCATTTTGAATTAAAATCAGCATTTCTGCATTAATTGCTTCCCTTGTTGAACTAAAAAATTTAGAAACATTATTAATCTACAGCAAAAATTTTACTGTATTATATCCCATGATTATTTTGTAACATTTCTTTTAAAACCGGAGAAAGATTTTATAATCACTTTGCATTATTATGATAAGGATTTTATTCAAATAAATTCATTTTGAGTACTTGTATGAACACTTCAAACCTTTACTCCTCTTACTAAAACTTAACTTTCGCATTTTAATTTATTGACAATGTCCACTGTGATTTTTAAATATTTTCTTATTCGTTAATGGAATGAATATAATTTGTGAAGTCAATTTACAAGAATCCTTTAAAAATGTTTTGATATCTATTTATCTTAAATTTGCTCTGACTTTATGTGCAATGGTTTCACGCTTCAATGACAAAGATAATTTGCATTCCTTCTAACAACTAATGCAAGCAGTTTCATTCTGTGATATAATGTTTGTGATTTCCCCATGCTGCAAGCTCTCAATGAAGCCTTCCCCATTCAATGACAAAGATAATTTGCATTCCTTCTAACAACTAATGCAAGCAGTTTCATTCTGTGATATAATGTTTGTGATTTTCCCATGCTGCAAGCTCTCAATGAAGCCTTCCCCATTCAATGACAAAGATAATTTGCATTCCTTCTAACAACTAATGCAAGCAGTTTCATTTTGTGATATGATGATTGTGATTTTCCCATTGAAGTAATAATTATACAGGTATTCCAAAGAATGCGATAATCATGCTATAATTCGATAATATTAAGCATTAGAGAAATAAAATCTTGTAGTTGAATGCATTGGCGTTGCTCTGACATCCTATTTAGACACAGGCATTCTTCGATTCCCCTGGGAAATTCTCGAATGGTCTCATTCTCAGTCTCTGCATCGAAGGAAACTGCGATTTACCAGATTACACAACAAATTGCCATTCATTTAGAAGAACGGGTATAGAATTTCCATAGGCTTCCTCATACATAGTAGTATCTATATATTAGAGCAGTATTATCTATTCTTGGATAAGTTATTGCACTATTACGAACAAAGAATCACAGCAGATTATAGTAGTATTATCTGTACATTAGAGCAGTATTATCTGTCCTGTGATAAATTATAGTACATTTAAGAACAAAGAGAGACAACATGTTATGCAGTTTCATTACGATAATTCAAGACTGCATGCTGCACTCTAATATTTTAGAAGACTGGGGAACTGAGATGGGACATTTTTGTCTTTCATATATAATAGACCTGGTGGCAAAGACGGCAGTATCTTCTTGAATGGCAATTCCAAAGGACCAATAATTCTTCAAAGTTTTTTTTATTTATTATTCTTTATAATGCATTGTACCACCTAATGATAAGAAGTAAGTATTATACCACTTTATAAGTATTGTACCACATAAAATGATAAGAAGTAAGTATTATTCCACTTTATAAGTATTATACCATATAAAGTGATAAGAACTTTCCAAATGGTGGTGGGTTCTCGCTTCTTTAAGGAGTAAGTTTAAATTATTTCCACTTCCAAACTCCGACAGAAAGCTGTGCAATGATCAATGATGACCCTTAGGGATCAGTCAAGGATAGCTGGGACATGATTACGAATACTGAGATACAGTGGATTGTTAATTACGTTTGTCTATTTGAGCAATACAAATACACTTGTGATATTGTCACTAACTGATTCTATTTAACTCATTCAAATTGTACGAATTATAATAAATATTTAGCTAAAACTATGAATCTCAATCTTAATTTTCATTTTAACAGTTTTTAAACTATTGATATATGATTCACTGATCAATTGAGCTTTTTCATTTCACATTCTCAAATGTACAGTTTAGATTTAATGAAGGAAATATTTGAGCATTTTGAAAGATGAAATGTGTGAAGGATGAAAGATGAAGGATTAAATGCTATATTACGGGTACAGTTATACTTTTCATGCGACTACAGTATCACATGAATTAGATCAAAAGGTCTAAGTAGAAGAAGTTGAATGGCTTGCTGAATTTTATGGAAAATATTGAAATTCCAAACTCACGAATATTTGTTTCAGTGATTTTTCTATTTCTTAGAATTAAGGATCTCAATTCTCAAAATTTTATCGTTGCAATCCAATGATTTTTTGTGAAAAGTTTATTTAATTGGAAGTTTATAAAAAGTTTTAATGAAACTCTTCAAATTTTTTTGTATAACTCAAAAAAGATTTGATATTCCTCATTAATGGTTCAAAACAGATATCAAACTACCCGTTTCTTAAGTTAGCATTTTATTTTTTTATATTTAGAGAATGAATATTTTCTTATTTTAGCTTGAAAAATCAGTTTAATTTTCCAAACGAAGCTTCTTTTCTCTGATGCGTATTTAAGCATCATTTATAGGATTTTCAAAGGGGTGAAGTAGAATGAAATATAAATAAAATAGCAAGAATGGTCTCCCCGAAATTTTCTCGCATACTCTGCAATAATTGTGTCATCCCATATTTACGCCATTTCACCTTTACTGAACTCTTTTTTATTATATGTAAATACTGTTTTATTAATAAAATATAAGTGATAGTGAGTCAAAAAATACCATTACCGTATCTACTTGACTTGTTTATGTAAATTACAAACGGGTTCGATTGTTCGTAAATTAACATATTACATATTTACTCGTAATATAACAAACATTAACATATTACATATTTTATCAACATTATTACATATTTACATATTTTATTAACATTAACGTATAACATATTTTAACGTAACTTAACATACTACATATTTACTCGTAAATTAACAAACATTACATATTTTGGATTGGCTAAAGCTTTTCATCTTGTTTGAAGTTCGTTTGTCAACAAAAATAGAATGCAGACAAGTTACTATTTACTTAATTATAAATAATATTACCAAATTAATGTCAACTTATTTTTATTGAAACTTTAGTATCTTTAGAAACAACAAACTCAAAAATTCAATAATATATCACTGTTTCCAATCTGAATTAATTACTATTTACAAAATAATATTTATAATTACTATACGACTCGAGAGTTACTTTTAAATGAAATATTTATAATTTATTTTGCAACAAAGTCACTGGTTTCACTGGTTTATTCTACTATATTTTATATGTGCTGGTTTTCATTAACAGGTTAAAAAAATGAAGAGATACTTTTAAATTTTCAAAAGTTCCTTCTTTGGGACCTGGAGATATAATAATGTTTGTATAGACTTAATTAAAACTATTGGATGAAAAATTCCAAGGAATTGTTACTAAACTAAAAATTCTAAGGAATTATAAAAGAGCAGGAAAACTGCTTTGTAGAAACAGAGTTTTTTTATTCCTAAATGCATGCAAAAGGTAAACAAAAAAAATAATCTATTTCACGTTTTCTGTGCTCAGCCTGCCCGAAATTGATCACTAGACAGGAAAGAAAAAGGCAACTTCGTGCAGAAAGCCGTTTATTTGGTTCCCCAGAGAGGGCGCTGTAGCGTGACTCTTTCTGAGGTTGCCATCCGCAGCTTAAAAATTGTCGACCGAAAACAAAGAAATAAATCTTAAATTATTTATCACTTTCGGAACGACATATTTTCATCGCCAGTAATCATATATACAAACTTTCCGGAGCTTGTTTTATTTCGACATTTTTCGGTGTTTATAACACGTATTCCTGAGCCTCGGTTTGGCGCCGAAATTAATTAGAACTCTGTCACGAGACCTGGAACCCAAAGTGATTTTCTTAATGCTGCTTGATTCGCTGCTAGTTTATTCATGGACATAGAGGGTAACAAATGGCTTTCTCTTATTAAATATTTATAAATCTGTTTAGGGAAGGCTTTGATCTTGTTATTTTGGCAACTGTTTGGCGGTTGTTTTATTGTCGAGTGCGAAACAAAGAACAAACGTAAGGAAGTTTTTGATTGTAAATGGCTGCTATTTAAAGAAATTTGTAGGAAATGTAAATAACATTCTTTGATGTTTTTCTAAGAAAAGGAAAGCTTAAGCAATAAAAGATATCGGTATAAGAATACGAATTTATTCTTAATATTTGTAATTTTCATTTTCAATGAAATAGAACGAAATTTGGGGAAAAAAAACAGAAAAAGTTAAATATAGATACATTGAAATATTTAAATAATTGGACACCATAAAAATTATAACAAATTTGTATAAAATTATTTGTATGGTTGTAAACTAAAACCATAAATTAATTTAAAAAAATACAAATGATTTTTGTTGTTAAATGCCATTATAAAGAAGTTTTAATTCTTAATTAAAATGAAATCGGGTATTTTCAATGGTTTGAAATTTTTATACTAATAAATCCCGAGGTATTTTAGCAAATGACACAAATTTCTACAATCATTGATTCAGTATTGCCACAGTTTCTTTAGTTTAATTTATCAATTTATGACTCTTTTTCTGTCTACATTATTCGACGATAAAGAATAACAGAAAAAAAAGTATGGTCTCATGGTGTTCCACAAACGAAGCATCGTTTACAAATGCTTTTCTTATACCTTCATGATTTATTTATACATTTTTTTTAATACCCTCGCCGTTTTTATTAAGTATATTTTAATGCAGTATTTTTTAACTATTTTAGTCACTGTTTTTGTACAAATGGGAGTGCTGAAGATATATTGGATACATTATTTTAAAGTATGGTATAATTACTAAAATTTCGGTTAATTTTTAAATCTGAGAAATATCTAAATATCTTATCTAAAATATCATAGCATCAAAGCCTATTTCATATCGTCTGAATGCATGAGTAATTTTTGTCTATACAAGAACATTTTTAATCATGAAATTTATAGAAAAAATTCCAGATATTATTCTTGATATTATTATGTAAATAAAAAAAAATTAATTGTTTTGATATATATTAAAGGAATAGGTCGAAATACACGGAAAAAGCTAATACTTTATATTTACTTAGTGCAGGAAAGCTATTATTAACAATCTGGATTTTTGTTGTTGTTGCGATTATATAAGCATTGTTAGAAATTAATTTTGAAAAATTTGCTAAAACTGCAAAAGAAAAACAGCATAGAAACAAAATTAGTACAATAAAAAGTTAGTTATTCGAATTTTAGAGCTATATAAATCGTTCTTGTGATTGCAAAACCATATGCCCCAAAGGAAAATGCAACTTCGATAAATTTTTAATTAATAAAACGTATAATAAAATTTTTGAAAGCATTTCCTTAACGAGTATTTATTTCAAAAGAGTAATCATGATTCAAATTCGGCATTTTTAAGCCTAACTGTTTGTCCCGTACAGTGTTTTTAGCGATCTTTGGAATACACTAGCCGTCGTTGGCGATCAACTAGTTCGTCAAAATTATTGACTTTTTAGGCTGATGTTGTGTTGTTGTGACTTATGGCACTTTACAAGTCCGCTGATAGTTATCTATCAGCGATTTAAGCCGAGGCAGCGTCTCTTGTTTTTACAGTAGCGCCAACTAGGGCCAAGAGTACGACTTAGCTATTCACGCATCACATCCCTTTTTACGGGGAGGACTTCATTCATGCATTTTATTCACTCACCCACAAATCGCAATTTAGACCTGAAGCAGAGAACGATCACCTCTGAACCAGTACGCCTAGTGGTATTACTCTCGGCATGGAAGACATTATGACCCCGACAGATTTATACGTGCGCAAGCCACCACACACACTAAGAGTCTTCGACCAGCTGGGTTCAAACTCACAACTTAAGGGATGAGAGTCCAATGCCCTACCAACAAGGCTATCCCGGTCATTCAGGCTATTAAACTATTAATAGGGAATGCAACTTTTTTAGTTTCATTTCCTTATTTGACTTAGATAAACAAACTTGAATTTAATTGAATCAGTCAAAAAAAAAAAATACTCGGCGTATAAATTAAAAACCCATATACTACAAAATAAAAGCAAAAAGGGAAATCTTAATTCAGAGTTGATGTCTAAAGAAGGCTATTACTTTGTCTTAATTTTAACATCAGAAAAAGCACATGATTGCAACTTCTGATATATGAATAGAGTTTGAATTTCAGGATAACTGTATTCATTAATTTAAATTAAAAAAATTTCCTTAAAAATAAGGAAAGATAGTACAGGAATATAATTAAAATAGTAATTTTCTTGAATTTTAAGATTTTTTCTGCAAAAATCTTTAAAAAAAACAGAGATTTAGAGAGTCAAAGGGAGCTCTAAGAATTTAGAGTTTTCTTAAGCACAAAATTAACTATAAAATAATAACATAAAATATTAAAAAAAATTGAAAAAGAACCCATTGAATAATAAAAGGCATCAGGTGTGCACCAGGAAATTTAAAATTGATTTCAATTAAATTTATTAATTTAGTTTAATTATTAAATTTATTTTATTTTTATGTAATTATTATTTATTTTATTTTTATTTATTAAATTTATTTATTTATTAAAATTTATTTTCAATTTTTAGGAATCTAAAAAATTGTGAATTCTTCTTCGCTAAATTATCTTAGGCGATTCAACTGTCTTCTATAGCTTATTCATAGTTTATTTGCTCTTAGAATCATAGTGATTAAGTATAAATTAAGTCCGCATTTGCAGGTTTGAAAAATCACCAAGAGTTTGGTCTCCCTAAAACTTTCTCGCATACTATCTAATAAATTTGTTTTACCAAAGAACGACCTGCATGGCATTGGGCATGTTATAGAGTTACTTATATAGTTATGAAATATAAGTCTTTGAAATGAATATATCATTTTTACTGAATCTATCAAGTAATCCTTGGCGAGTTATTTGACGATTTAGATTGCTTTATGGAATGTTTTTACAGCTTCGCTGAATGCGACGCTTCATTTAGCAAATTAGTGGAGCAGGAAAATTTTATTAGAATTTTTATAAAGATGGTTCACCGTGTTGCCAAAAAGTTCATTCAGTCAGAGGAAAGAAGATATCAAAGAAATCAAGAAATAGGCTTCAAGCAAAATTTAATGGAGAGCAAAAACAGAATTATTTGTTGCCATATCGTTGTGAAATTGATATCTTCAAAAGAAAATGATGTTCATGTTCCAAAATAATTATCTTACAAAAAATAGCATTTGTATTAACGAAGATCCATAAAATTACCATTTTCATCATAATAATTTTATTTACATACAATTTTTTATTTCTAAATTCAATTTGATATATTATTTAGAGAAATGTTTTTGAATGTTACAATGGAATTCTAATTCATCCATCAAATCATTCAATCGTATATTGTTACATATCATTAACCTCTTCAGTAATAGCACTTTCGTTTTCGTTTTTATTTCGTTATACATTTTAATTTGCAGCAAAATGATTCAATCGAACTCATGTTTTCGAGTCGCATCGAATAAAAAAGTAAAATTCGTTCTTTAAATGGAATTCGTATTAATCCTTTAACAGTCTGAGAAGTCAATAATCTGAGAAAACAAACTAGTCTTCAAAGGTAGCTGGTATTGATTAATCAGTGAATTCTTTAAATTATAATTCAGAACTAGATAGATATTTCATTTCTGTTACGTTAAAACTTCAGAGAAATTGTTATTGCATTTAAAAAGCTGTCTTTCTCAATTGCAGATATAATAGAAATAACGATATTGAATTAATTATATGTTAGTATGAGTTAGTTACACTATTTCATTTTTTCAATCAAAGCAATTGGAAAATAAATTGCCAGTTTCCTTGTTATTTGTCTGTTTCTAGATTTAACTTATGGATCTGAATGATGCTGTTAAATTCCTTTTCAAATAAATGCGAAGAATATTTTCGAGTTTTATAGAAGAAAATATCCAACTTTTCAAATTTACATTTTAAGAGAAAGTTTCATGTAGCTCCTGGCAAGAAACTTTAAATATTGCCAAATTGTGCAACCTCTGTCTCCCTGTCAAAAACAGGATGATGTGAAAATTCGGGAAAAGTTGTTGTTTTTCAAAAAGCACATTTTTTTATTTGATAAAAGGAATATAACTTTAAAAGCCGATTGAACAAAATAAAGAAGCGTATCGCTTGTACAAATAAATTCATCATATAATAAGATGTCAATGTTAAAGCCAGAATAAAATAAAACATTTATGCTTCTTAATTTCATGTATATATAATATGTTAGGCTTAATATATATTTTCCTTAAGCTTAACATATTTCCGACATGTGCCTTGAATGTCGCAAAATTTCATAAAGTATTTCCAAACATCATCAGCTTTTATTAAGTTGAGCCCATATAATTATTTGATGATCACTCTTTAAGCAGCGTAATTTTATTTTATTTTGTAACAAAATTATAATATTAATAAAAATTTCTGAGTTGAGTAATATTTATTCATTGTCTTATCTAAATATTTTTTATTTAACTTGAGTTGTTTCATGTTTCTAAAGATAACACTTTTAAATCAATCTTTCCTATTTTGATGCATTAGAGTTTTGAAGAATTGTGTATTCAGCCATGCATTCTCGAGGAAAACAAAATCTTTTATAACTCAGTTTATTAATCAGTAAATCCATTAATCAATTTGGATTTAATATCAATGGAGATGATAAAGAAACAAAGGAAAAATTGATTTCTAGATTTATTTTATAATATACTGATATAAATATTAATACAATTAAAAATAGAATAAATTAAGGTAAAAATAAGTTGCTGCTTATTTTGAAGTACATTATTTAATAAAAGTATGCTTTCAAATTTTTAAATAAAATATTTTTTAAAATCCTAAGATTTGTTTTGAAACACCTTTCTGTTTTATAAGAATGTATATATAATTTAAAAAATTATATATATACTCAGATATATGGATATATTATAGATAGATATATTCAGATACATTCAGATATTTTATAGATACATGCAGATTCATTATTAAAAATCATTTTTAATAATGAATCTGTTTATATTAATATAATATCTGCACTATTTAAGAAAATATAAAAATTGCATTTGGGGATTGTAATTAACTGCATTTATGAACAATGATAAAGCAAAAAATACTAATAAGGATAGTAATATAAACAAGCAAAAACAAATGCTTGTTATTTTCATGCCATATTAGAAATGTACGAGACCACATCTTTTCCTTCTAGAATAAAAAATATTGGAAATTTCGCATTATTTTTGAAAAGTGTTGTTTTAACGGGTTTTTTGTGTGTATATTGCTTTTATGTCACCCTAATTAACGCCGTTTTTATCACTTTAAAAATTTTCGCCGTCTTGTCTGAAAGTTTGGAAAATAATCCTCTTTAAATATACGAGACAACTAGTTCAGCATAAATTATTCAAACTTCGCTTAACTTATGCAACGTTTCGTATTCTCAACCTAAATATTAATTTTGGAAATATTTTTCGTCTCGGTAACATATGGCATTTGAAACTAATATGCGTTAATGAAACTTTTAAGTTTTGATTTTTGTTGCTTGAAAATTGCGTAACATTTTAGAATTTGAGCAAAGTAATTGGAAATGATTTAGCAAGAACTTTTAAGATTAAGCGAAATGAAGGATTTAGTAAACGTGGGTAATGCTAAATGAATAGAAAACTTATTCAGAGTTAAGCATATTTTTAAACAATTCAATTGAAAATGACAGATCTAAAATACCATGTTTCACATCAATTTTTTCTTGTACGTCAAATTAATAAAAGAAATGCTTGATATTTTCATACATGCAAAGACATTAAATCTCATAAATGCCAGAATAATTATCTTAATTGGAGTTGCTAAAATAAATAGGCATTTGATAGTGTAAAAGATATGAACACAGAAAGTTGCATATCACTGAAAAATTCCTCTCTTAAAGCTGTAATGCAAAGATAAATTTCTTATCATTTAAGCTGTAGTTTTGAAATTCCTTTCAATTTTTAGACAAAAACAATGAAATACTACATTTAGAAACAACAATAGATAAGGGTTTCATTGCTGTCACACAATTCAATATTTATAGCAAAATAATTAACGATATTAAGGTAACAAATATTATATAAATAATATACAAATGTAGACTTGTTAGAAATTATTGTTATTATTCAGAAGTCGTGAAGTTTTCAAGCAAAGGCAAATGGTTTGAAACAGTTTGTAAGAATTCAAAGTTTATTTCCGAATTTTAATTGTATATCTATGAAATTATTCTTCGTTCAATAAAAATTTTTTCTTTTGATTTTTCAATTATATTGGAGGAGAAAATCGTCTGACCATCTTAAATAATATTTGAATTGAGATTTTATATGTTGCGCCTTCGAATATTTTCAATTTAATAGCTATTAATTAGTATGAAAGGGAATATAGCAGACTCTTTTAAAAAATGTATATTTAGGTACTTGTGTATTAATTGCATGCCAATGGCGAATTTTAGGCTTAACCAAATATCAATGGCAAGAATAGCCAATAGACTAACATGATATCTTTGGCGATCTTTTTTAGAGATTAATCGTTGTTATGGGGTTAATCACGTACTCATAATTTCAGACATAATGATTTCCCTTCTTCTTCAACTTTCAAGAACCAACCGTGGTAGGTTTGCACTTAGAAAGAGCTCTATTCACTCGAACAAAGCATAACAGTCGGTAGGTGAAATGTCAGGGGATACGCAAGAATGTGTCAAAAAGGTATATTTTCAATACCTGTGTCAATATTCATTTTATCAATGAATGCAATGGTATATTACAAAATATGACTTGCAGCTTTGTCATGATGAAATTTCATTCTTTGAGACTCAATGGGATAGATAAATAAAATTTCTTCTGAAAATATTGCTTGTAAAATTTTCTCTTTCTATTTTATTGAAATAATTTTAACATTCTTTTCCTACTCTTCTTATTTTAATTTCCCATTGTATGAGAACAATTGGACAAATAAGTCCCTTATTGAAACCTGCTTTGCAATGACGTAACTACATTTGTACATTTTTTTCTCTGTTTTTAAAAGAATATAAACTATTTTTTTTTTGCAATTACTTAATTAAACCTATACTTTCTCAATAAAAGCAATGCATTTTCATTTACCTGCTGTTAAATAGTTATCATGAATGTTTCTAAAAACTTCTCTGCGTTTAGCCTTATGCTTCGGTAAAAACTGTTTAATATCATATTTTACAGATTTTTTTAAAGTTGTAAATTTTGCTTTTTTGTTGAAATGAAGATCATAATTATCCTTGCAAATGAAGCAATAAGACGTATATTTTTGAGAACATTTCTTTAAAGATCACATTTTACACAAAGCAAGCACAAGCACGAAAGATAAGACAAGATATTAACTCGCTCACATCTTAACAGAATAGCATCTCATCTCCTTAAAAATAATCACAATGTACTATGGGATTTGTACATAATCAGGCAACGCCACCCATTATCCAAAAGAGAAGGTAGTGTAATGCAACTGTTACAATTTATAATTTTATTTATTGCCGTTATATATATATTTAAATATTTTACAACAGGCTTTTATGCCTGGCGGAATTTTCCTTGTTACCAGTGATTTCCCTTTTAGAAATCCTTGAAACGGTAAATGTTATTTCAGGCATTCGTTTGGAGTCTTTTTTTATGTAAAAGTAATGATTGCCGGTTTTCTCTTTCCGATTGTTTAATTTGCATTTTCCATCAGATAGTCAAAAAATCATATCCTTCAATCCACACAGAACATTTTGAAAGAAGAATAAATTTGAAAGTGGCAAACGATATTTCTTATTTCAAATAATGAACTATTTATTACAATAGTATTTTATTCCAAAATATTTCTTTTTTTTTAAATTATTAATCGGAATTCATCTAAAAACTTGTAAATATCATCCTTACAATAAAAAAGAAAAATCGTGGAAACAATTTTTACCGATTCGATTATTTCTCTGGGAAAAGAAAATTAAGATTTTTTTTTCAATAGAGCAAAAAAGAACTTAGAGATTTTCGGACAGCTTTGTGTTTGGGAAGAAAGCGTATTTTTTAAACAGATACCTGTTAACTTAATTAATTGACCGTAAATAAGTTCTACAAAATTTCAATGATTTTTCATTTTGAAGCAAAAAAAAAAAAGAGTTAGAGAATATTATTTAATTATTTTATTTACTTATGCCCTCTATTTTTCTTGGTCAAACATTTTGCTCTAAAACTTCCCAAGATAATATTTAAAACGTTATTGTTAATAAAAGATGAGAATGGAACACGTAATATTAGTTAAAATCATATAAAATGAGAAAAAAGAATCTTTTTAAAAACAGAAATAAAATGAATCTGCAGAACTTGAATTCGAGAAGCGTTGTGTTTAATCTTTAAGAAATGTTTTTGTATAGTATAAAAAAGTTATATAATATAGATAATTCTCATATAATATAAAACGTTATAAATTATTTTCTAATCGTTTATTTATATTTATTTTCATGTACCATTAAATCAAACCTTGGAATGTTTCTATATTTTTATTAAAACGCTTCAACAGATATCTCATTTTTGAATTTCAAAAATACCAGAATTGCTACCCCTATCTATTTGTCTTCAGTTAAAAAATAAAAAAAGAGAAAATTAAATATATTTAAATAAAATAATGCAACTAAACTCATATGAAACATATTCTTCAACTACATATTTAACGTGTAGTATTAAATACACATGACATGGAGTATGCTGTTTTCCCTTTTTATTTTTCATTAAACTTTGTTGAAGTTTTGAAAATAAGTTCACGAACAAAAAGTTCTAGAATGATTTTAAGAAGTATGTAAAATTTAACTGCTTTAAAAATATCTCATGTTTAATCAGAGTGCACGGATTATGTATTGCAATCTCATCCTTAAGGGCTAGCAAATAAACAACTCAGCCCTGCTTTCCCACCCAACACAGAAAAAAAAAAGCTGCTCACTAAATTGAATTCAGGTAATGCCGATGCGTAAGACCAATTCCATTTCCAGTACGTGGAACTCAAACAATGCGAAGCTTACAAACCGTTTTTCAATAGATTCTATTGAGTTTTTCTCAAATCCCACTTATTCTAACCCTAGGACTGGCATTACAATCAATATTCTATTCAAATATTCATTTTCTGTCAGAACACATTGAAAAAAAAAAAAAAAAAAGGTGGAACGAAAAAATACATTAGAGTAGAAAATCTTTGATATCCTTTTTGATTTGTGCGTTTCCTCTTCGCAGATAGCAGAAAGAGAGTTTCTATCAGTACCGCTTTATTATGGTGTATATCGAACATCTCATTTTTATAAATCATGGGTTATGACCAGGCTAAGGGATATAAATTATGTCTCTGTTGTTTTATGGAAATTATCTGGGGCGAAATTTCTTTTTTCACCCCTAAGCCTCTTTTATGAGTGTTTTAAGGGACGCTGGGAGTTAAACTGTCACGTGATTTACTGCTGAATCGAAACGTGGAAATATTTTTTATTCTTACCACAGCTACTCAGAATCTGTCTCTAGAGATTTCAATATTATTTTATGATTGGTATTAGTTGAAGAACGAATATTCATAATGGAATGGGACTTAGCAAGATTTGATTGCAGTTTAAGTACTGCCGCTGCAGCAGTTCGATTGTTATTCATAGCATTTTCTATGACAGATCAGTATATCAAAAATTTGTAAAATATTAACGATATTCTGCTTTCATCCTTGTCTTCTTCATGACACCTACTATTATTATGGGGGAATTCTGACTCAGAAACATGTAGCATTGCAATAGAAATTTCTGGATTGAATTTTTACTTTGTCGTATACGTAATATCGAGGAAGTATCTCATTGGTGTAAAAATTTGAATTTGGCGAGTCTTTTTTTGACGAGTTCGTTCTTTTCATATCTGCCTGAGTTTAAAAAAAGATATTTTTGACACTATGTCTCCCTGTCTGTCTGTGAACATAATAGTTCAAAAAACGCCTTGAGCTAGACGGCTGGAATTTGGTATACGGAATTACGATTAAATTCGAAGATTTCTTTCAAATTTTAAACGAAACCCATTCAAAGGATGTCTACCCGTATGAATTGGATGTTTTAGTGAAAATGAACTCTATAACTACAAAATGTAAGGAATTCAGTAGATGGAATTTAATACGCAGGTTTAGAATATAGAATATAGGTAGCTATCAAATATTAAAGTAAATCTTCAGAAGTCAGATTGTCATCAATCCATGACAGTCTGACTTTCGCCTGCATGCAAATACAGTAGTTCATAAACACAATGATTTAGAACAATGAAATTTAGTATGTTACCATGTGACCACAATTGTAGTTTTGTGTCAGATATTGGCGTCAATACATGTTCACCAAGAAACATATTCTCTTGATAGATTCTGTAAAAAGGCAAGATTCAAGTAAAAATATCTATATTTCATAACTATCGTTCAAAAATACCATTCAAGTTATTGGTGGCCTTGCCCAAGGTCTTTCATTGGAGAATATGCAAGCAAGTCCAGTTAGATTTCTTCAAAAATATTTTTTTAACGTTTTTTAAAAAAGAGACATCTACATTTAATACAGGATGCTTATTTTTCGATATTTGAATACTATTAAATTATCAGTATTTATTGTACCTTCTTTGTTTCAGTAACTGACTATGGTATTTCGTAAACGCTTATGAATCATAATAACCGTTGCCAATTAATGTGAAATGCAAGATTAAAATGAGTTTTATCTATATTTATATAGTTTTATATATTATTTTACATATAAAATACATTTTATTCCCTACAAAAACTTGTCTGTATCTGAATAAATGAATAATATTAAAAGGATTTAAATATGCTACTTCTGAAAAGTTTTTTTTTTTTTTTTTTTTTTTTTTTTGCGAGTTTAGAATACAAAGAACACTTTTGGGAGGTGAAGTGAAGTAGTCAAACAAATGGAAGAATTAGCAGGCTGGTTAACACATGGTTAAGAACGAAAGAATCAGCATACAACATATAGCTATAACAAGGAAGTCAACTTTCCTACATTAATTTATAAATACGTCGTAAGATTCAAGAAATTTTGGATATATGCTTAGCATAAATGCAGCTTCCAGATGTAAATAGTATAGTTTTGTATACATATGAATAAATTTATGAATTCCTAGAAAGGGTTGGATCGAACAATATGATTTATTGGCGAAAGAACAAATTATTCAATATTTTAGAAATTTGAAAAAAATATTTTATATATTTATTATTTTATATATTTGAAATTATTTTATATATTTGAAATTATTTTATATATTTATTTTTCATATATTTATTATTTTATATATTTGAAAGATTGTAAAAATTTGGTGAATAAATAATGTTTATTATCATTTTTTTACCACATTTGTTCATTGGGAAGTTTTTTTCCCAATGAATATTTCTTCCAAAGTATTTTATCTAAATGCGTGTTGAATTTTTTTCCTAATGTTTCAGGTTTCTAGTGGAGTTCAAAAATATTTTGTTAATTTCAAAATAATTATTAGATAACCGCTTTAAATGTGTGTTGTTGTTTTGCTTGATGAAAATTTCTAACACAATTATTGATGTTCATAAATTATCGATTAGAATTAAAAATAAGTCTATTTGAATCGAAAAAAAATACCCCGAAAATTAAACTGTTATAGTTAGACAAATATTTATTAAAATTTTAAAATGACCTCCAAATAATCCTATTTTAAGGAATAGGTTCCAAAATTAAAGATTAAAAGTCACTAAAATCAAAAACAAAATAATAGTGACAAATCATTATTGAAAAGGTTAATTTAAAAAAATTAATAAATTAGTTAATTTTAATTACTTTTAAAATATGTATCAATGCCAATAGAAAATAATAAATTCATAATCATATAGCAAAATCAGCTCTGATCACAAATAATAGTAATTATTTTTTTTATATAGAAATAAACAAAAACAGTAGAAGGGATTATATTTTGAAATTTTTTATTATTCTTATAGTCTGCTTTCTTTTGCTCTAATTCTACAGAGCATTAATTTTTCTTTTATAATTACTTTCTTTTATATTACTTTCTTTTATATTAAAGTTTCTTTTTTATATAAAAAAGAAACTTTATTGTTTTGCATTGAAGGTAAGACATTTAATATCGTGAAAATTTAACATAATTTAAGCTACTTACAAGCAATGTTTAAATTTATTAAAAGATTTATTTAAGCTAATTGCAAATATAGTGTGATTTTAACACAATTTAAGTGTGATAACAAAGAAAGAAAACCTAACGCATTTATTGTGTGAAGAGACTATCTGAAACGATTAATAATTTCTTATTTTTACCTCACATCTTATTGTCTGAGATTTTGATAACCACACGGACTTTTGCAAAATAATGATTTCTTTCTTGCTTCTAGAGTTCTACCCTTAAATATCTGCTTTGCAATTTGATCAAATATGATAAAAATAATTCATAATATTGCTACTCTGACGGGATATTTAAGTTGTTTGAGATAAATCTGTATTCATCCTAGAAATTCATCCATCGTTGCTCGTTAATAAGTGTATCTAAATTCAGCACGATATCCTTTATTTAATCATTTATTCACGCACAATGATATATAATGAATCATATGAATATACATTCCTGGTGGAAAAAAATATCCCGATATAATACACACTTTTATTCAAATACAGGGTGTTTATAAAGTCCTGGACCCGTTTTGATGTTTAATAACTCATAAAATAATAAAGATAGATTTAAATTAATAACTTAAATGGTTAAATCGACTCAAAAAGTTTCATGACCCTTGTCAATGAACTTCCACGTGTGCCTACTTCGTCGCACGGAGAATATCAAGTCGATAGTCAATTTCACGCCAGGTAGCGACAAGCATGTCGGCATCCACAGAGCCATTTGTGCACATTATGGCGATTAACATGAAAGGATGCTTCATCGGAGAACATTATGCTCTTCAGAAAATCAGCAGCATCTTCTATCCTTCTTAACATATCTGTTGCAAAGGCCATCCTCCTAGGCCTATCGTTCGGTTCCAAAACTTGAACAATTTGAACTTAGTATGCATGCAGTCCTAATTTTTTCTTAATAACCTTGTACTCCGTCGAAATTGGCATATCCAATTCTGTTGCCGCTGATCTCACAGATATTCTAGGATTGTGTAAAAATGTCTCTCTGACACGCTCAACATCAAAATCACTTGTGCAAGGACGTCTGGAACGTTTCTTATCTTCGATACTTCCAATTTCTAGAAAATTATTCTTCCACCGCAAGATGCTGTTTTTGGATGGAGGATCTTTTTGGTAAATTCTTCTGAAATTTCTCTGTGCTTGCACTATCGATTTCATTTCTATGAACCACCATAAAATCTGTGCTTTCTCTTGTGGTGTATGCATTCTCCTTAATATCCGCTCGAATAAAACATCACATACAAAAGTACTACATAGAACAAACACATCAAAAGTAAACATAACATTGCAATAGTTGCCAAAAACAAAAGAGAGAAAAATGCAATTAATAAGCAGACAATATTTAGAAAAGTACAGATATTTAGACTGGAAAATGAAATTATCTGAAATTAACCACACGCGCAGACGATATTTACAAAAGTAAAAATATCCAAACCGGAAAAGGAAAATATATGAGTTATTCCATCAATAAATGCCATAAGTTTGTTTATATCTTTATTATTTTATGAGTTATTAAACATCAAAATGGGTCCGGGACTTTATAAACACCCTGTATATTTGAACTTAAATATATATATAAAGTTTAATTCAGAGATTAGAGTTTTACTTAAGGTCACGATATTTCGATGCAAAACTTCTATTTAATGTTTTTTCACATACTCTATTTATTGTATTTTTAAACATTCTGAGAATGAAAACTCTTTAACATTTATGAAAGGGAACGTTAATCTGACAAATCAAATTAATCAATCATTCAATGGACAAATGGCAAGACTTCAGAACTTTAACCCCCCACCCCCCACCCATGAAAATATTAAACATATTCTACGCACATTTATCTAAAATATTCAAGGAGTTCAAATACAATTAAACTCATTTTTTATTCCCTCTTTGATTTAGTGATGCTTGCAAAAATTTATAATAATTAAAAATCGTTAAATTTATAATCAGTTAATTAAATTCATTTTGTCTTAATTTAATTTAATTTATTTTGAATTAATTAAATTTAATTTGTTTTAATTTATTTTGAATTAATTTAATTTAAGTTATTAAATTTATTTTGAATTAATTTAATTTAATTTATTAAATTTATTTTGAATTAATTTAATTTAATTTATTAAATTTATTTTGAATTAATTTAATTTAATTTAATTTATTTTGAATGTTTGGATATTCAGGAATGTTGTTTTTAAAATGAATGGTGGCAAAACAAGATTCGTGTATTGACATGTTGGTTGTTTGATATCTGGAAAAATTTATTTACTAACTTAATTTACTGGGATTAGTTGTTCGTTCCTGGGGACCAGTGTGTTCCCCGGGAATATTGCTTGAATTTAATTTCAACTTCTCTCATGCATAAATTAACAACCATTTCAACAAAGCACACAATCCTTTCAATAAAGTATTTTTAAGCGTCAAATTGTATTACATATTAAATATGTGTTATTTTAGCAGTCTTGTATCTGTTCTGTTTATTGTATAAAGGAACTTTCCGAAATGAGTTATGTTTCATAACTTGGTAATGGCATTAAAATTTAAATGTCCGATTCATCTATCTTCAGATTGCATTTTCTTTGCTTTTGTATTCCTCATGAGAGAGGAAAACAGAATTCTTCTTTATCTTTCAAAAATGGAAGAAAATCAGAAAAATAAATATTTGAGGAAATAATACTAATAATTTGAATTTCATGACAACAATGAAATTCATAATAGAAAAATAAGTGAAAAATATTGAAAAAAATTTTTCAGGGAAAACTTGCTGCAAATTCAGGGAAAACTTGCTGCACAGCTTGCATTATATCATAAAAAATATTTCTCATATTTTAATACTTTGTAAAAATAATCTCTGTTCAAAGATATTTTCAGAAATTGTCGAGGGAAAATACTGAAAAATCACTGCAAATTAAAAAAAAAATTATTCATTATTTATTTAAGAAATTTTCACAAAAAAAAAATTATGTTGGAAAATGTTTTCTATGCAAATTTTAGATTGAAATTCTACATAAAACGTAAGAAACCAAATGGATTTTCTTTTACTATTATTTTCGAACACATATTTATCTCTTGGGAATAAGGATAACACATATTAATACGATTCATAACTTAAAATTATAGCATTAAATAAATAAATATGTAATATATGCAATGGTATTTCTCAATTTCGTCAAACATATTAATAAATAACTTTTTTTTTCAATGACACAATGTATTATGTTAAAGCCAAAATTTGACTTTTAAAAAAAGTAATATTTCTATACAACCAGTTATTTTTCCACAAGTAAGAAAGACAATGATTTCAACAAATAAAAAATAATAATGACTATTATAGATAAATAATAAAATTTCTATGTAAAGAAAACGGCCATAGCCAAGAATTCATAAATAATGAATTCCCTAATGAATGGATTATATTTTTGATTCTTTCATCATTATTAATTTACTTAGAATTGAAAGAAAACCGAGGAAAATTAAATACATTATTATTTAAAATATATTTTATTATTATATATTAAATTTATATTTTTTAATTATAATATATAAAAATTTATATATTATAATAATTTTAATACATTTATTTTATTATAATATATTATTTAATAAAATATATTAAATATAAATATTTAAAGAATTTACAAATAAAAGAAAACCAGAAACATATATTTTTTGACTTAATTGAATCAAGTAAAAAGATGCATGAATGTTGATTTTAAAAATTAAACTTAACTGTTTAAATTTGAAAGTTTTATCTTCAGCTTTGTGTTGACAGTATCATGGGAATTATGAAATTGATCTATGTTATGGATATATGGCAAAAATGAATTTTTCTATGGCAAAAATTTTCATTTCACGATTTTTAAAATTATCTATTATTGTCTCAGCTCAAAGCATTTTAACATACAATAGAAAAGCATAGATTAAAAAAAACTTTGAACTAGGCGAATGATCAATTGCAAATTTGCATACACTTCAAATTTGAAGTTTCAATTTGAATTTTTTATAAGTTGTAGAATTTCGTTTTGTGGCAGCCATCTTTATGTAAATGTAGTCTTTAAAGTCTGTAAATGGATTAAGAAATAAAATTTAATGTAAACTTTAGAATATATCGCTACATATTTGTTTGAATATTAGTTATTAATGGAAAATATATTATTAAAAGTAAATTTGCGTAGAAAAAAGTTAAAAATTTTTTGCACTCCATTTTCTAGCATATTTTGACACATGGATGTCACAATCTATGATCAAAAAACATTTCCTGTTCTTACACGTCTTAGTATGATAATGTTTTTAGCTTGTGTTTTTGCCTGGCATGATTACATCTGAAGTGGTATGCTGTATATAATAATTTATCACATCAATAAATCAATTAATAAGAATTCTGTCTGTTCATTGTATAATAATTAGTTATGGTTCTAATTTCATTCATTTTTTTTTCACTTCAAGAATTATATGTAACTCAATTCACAGAAGGGTGCCAACATATCACATTAAAATGTTAGCTAAAGGTGATAGAAATTCCTTAAAACTTATTAAAAGTTCTTAAATTAAAATTCGAATTTCCCTTTCTTTATTGGGATTATAAAATACAAGGAGAACCATTTTTATCATTTCAATAGGAAAATGTAACAATGAGCATACAATTCAAATTACAGAATTTTTTTAAATCGGAATCTTATTTAAGAAGAGTTTATTTTCTCATTACCTCTTTGCAGTATGCTATTATTATTTTTTGGTCAAATATGAGACATTTAGCTGTGCCTTACTGCAAAAACATCGATGGAAAATAAAAAAATAACCGATTCCTAACATTTTCCTGATAATTCCACTTTAAATTTCTCTCTTGCGACAGAATTTAGCTTTCGTCGATCAAAATTTGCATACATAATTTATTTGGCAGTGTAAAATATAAAGAAATAACATTGCTATAAATTTAATCTCGAAAATCGTCGTGCGTTGGGTCACAAATTTGAAAACAGCGACTCAGCCATATTCCAAATCTATTTTTCCAATGAAATGCGAATATAAATTGAATTTTCTTACCAAGTTGGGGGCTGAATTTCATGGGTTCCTTCAAACAGGTTTTTGACTTAATTTTTCCAATTTCGAATTTCATTCTGGTTAAAATATTTTTTCGTTGCGTACGTGTTGTGCATCATAAAAAGTGCATCAATGATTTAATATTTAATCAAATTAATACATCGAGTAGCGCCGTATAAATTTTGTATTAATCTGTATTTATTCCGGTACAAGGAACATTTATGTGTTAAGATACTCAGAAATAATCTACACCAATTTTACATTCCAAATATAAAATGCACATGTGATGTGGTTGTATTTTATTAAATTATTATTTATTTTTTCTCTCTACATTTTTTTCTGCTCATTTTCATGGCGTTTAATGCTTAAAAATGATTTGATATGGTTTCCAATACAGTTAAATTAAATACATTTTTATTATACTTAAACAAATATCAATATTAAAATAATTTCTTTTGTGTAGGAATTACTTTTAAATATATAAATAAGTTTTTAGAATTCAGCTTACTTTATTAAATTGATCAACACTGGCAGATAAATAAATTTATTGTTCTTTTTGTATTCCACAAGCACGTGCCTTTTGAATGTATACTGAGTGTATTTGAGTGCGATTGAGTGTCTATAATATCTTGTTTATTTCAACTTTCTGTCTAAAATATTAGTCATTGTAACAATAAAGTACATATAAAGTAACCGATTATTCTAAATGTCCTGGTAGAGGGTTAATTAACTGGATGTTTTTTTACATGTTAAATTGCTTTTGAAATGAAACATTTGATTTTAGGTTTACGTGGAGATTTTGAGGCAATACAAAGATGATCTACGACCTTCAACTTTGACTTTGAAATTTTGACCCTTCCAAAAGCTAATATGACCCCATATGTACCATATCGAATTTCCATGACATCTGAAAGATGCCGGGACTTGATGAATTTAACGCGATCCAAGCAACGCATTTTACTGTATTTGAACCCAGTTGCTTCATATTTCGAAATTCAGACATCTGCCATTGGGTATCAGGTCCTTCCTTGAAGTGAGCATTATGCTTCGATTAATATCAGAAATTACTTAGTAGGTTAGAGGTAAAACACAGTTTTGAAGTCTGTTTCCTCTTGAGATCATTGCCTATTAAATATGGTGGTTCAAACGGGTTGGAAATTTGGCGAATAATTTCATATCATGTTTCTTTTATCTTATTCAAACTCAATTCTGAAATTATAATATCTAGAATATAAAGATTTGTACCTTCTATCTTAGGTTTTACATTTTCAGCTTTCAATAATATCTAGAATATGAGAATTTGTTCCTTTTATATTACATTTTTAGCACTACTGACTCAATTTTAAAAATCAACTATACTAGCCGTTTTCAGGGATTAGCTATCTTTCGAAATAATTTTGATTAACTATATTTCATTACTACGAAAATATCGCATTTGAACATACAGCAGGCTGAATGGTTAATATGCTTGTTTAATGGTGAAGTTAATAAGCGAAAAAATGTGGATAAATAGATCCAGTTACCAAAACTGTGGGTCTTCGTTAAAATTTTATATTGAAATTTGTACCAAAAAGGAACAGTGATGGGAGACAGGTGCCCAATGATGACAATGAAGGTTGGTGAAAAAATGGACCAAGCCTTGTTGGTGAGTTGCTCTGTCAATGTTTTCCGTTTAGGGTGGGTACAGTGAAGTAGTGTTTTTGAGATTTCTTTCGAAAATAGTATGTAATGGTGATGTAGGGAGGATAGGGGTAGACAATAATCGCTGGCACATACAGGTGTTGCGATGGCACATACAGGTGTATTAATATGAAGTAAACAATTTGCGCCATTGGATCAGTGGTAGAAGTTGATTGAACTGTACTTTGATTTTTTGTCAATTATAATAAAAATATTGATTTCAACTTTTGGTTCCACTTAATTTAGGTTTTATTTTTTGCAAAAAATATTTGGCTTAATTTAAATCAAAAGATTAAATACTATATTGATTGATCTGATTCTAATTTTCTGGAGCTTCAGTATTTGACGAATTTGTTTACCACATTCTCTGTCATGATTCACGATGGTGATTCATAAATTTTATCTAATTCGAAGATACCTTTAGTACTGTCTTTTTACTATAGTAGAAAATGGAATCATTTTGTTATGTCTTATTTTAAGTAGAGATAAGGCGCAAATCACAGCCGTGGGTCAAATGACGACAAAGGCAGCACACTTGTTACAGTTTACATATAAAGAAGGCTAAAAATGTTTCTGAAGAATTTAATGCTAACACTTGAAACCTTTCTTGCTATTATAATACATCATCTCTTTCGTAGCAGTATTACACTAAAATTCCCCACGAAATTTTAATTAATGGTTGTAATTAATTTGGTTAAAATTTTTTATAGCTTTTTAAATTTTTTTTTCAAATTTCACTTCTGCACTTTGAAGTTTTCTTGGAAAAATACATTTTGCTTTTAAGCGCATTATAAGCACTTTTCACATAGCAATATTCCTTGATTATCAATGTTATGAATTGAATTTGCTATTTATGATAAATTACGAATATTAAATTATTGTAACCAGTAATGTACCTAAAATTTAGAATTATTGAAATTATCTTTACCGAGTGAAATTAAAAAACGGAATTTATTTTTGCTCCAGAAATTGTTTTCTTTAATTATGTCATTTTTTTGTTTCTCGTGTGAATTAAAATTATGAATTTCTCTTGTGAATTAAATTATTTTTAATTAAATTTAGAAATTAACTTTTTTTAATCTAATGGGGCTATTTTTTCAAAAGATTTTTATTACAATATCATAAGGAAATTGAGTGCATAATAATTTAAAGTATTTCTCAACTTGTGCAATGTTTAATAATCTTTTCTTCCTGAAATTAAAGATAACGATAATTAACTGCAGTACAGAAAAAATTATTCCTTGTTTTTCTTAAAAAAATCTTACATCATGAATCATAATATCTCCTTCATACACTTGAAATCATTATTCTTAAAAAATAAGAAGTAAAATTCGAGCAAAAAAGATTAAATAAATGTAACTTTCTTCCGAAATAAACGATTCTCCGTGTCTGTTTCCCTTGATAATAAGAGATTAAATAATTTAATTTATTTGTCTACAAAGGATTTGAAACTTTCTGTCACAGTGTATTTACTTTCAATGAGCATTTATTTTCTTTCGTTGAACAGAAAGCCTCTGGAGGACTTTCTAAAATTGGCCCAATTTCCCTACCATCACGTTATTCCAGGATAAACTTTATTGTTAAGCGCTTTCGATGGAAGGGCTCTATTTAAAACAAGGGCAGTAGTTATTTCGAAAATTTATTTAATCGATTGCGTTCTAAAGGAAGGAAATTTTGAACAATATTTATGACATATTAATCTAGAATACCAATATTTTCTGTTTTGTTCAAAAAATAAAAGGTAGAAATTATGTTTTCATATGAAGAAAATTAAAAAATTGTTGTTTTAATGGTGTTTTGCAAACTGTATATCCAACGCTAAAATAAAATATTAATGTCCAGAGCAATATACAATCTATAGTTATCACAGAAGATAACTATATTACACTGAATAATTTTCATATAACTAATCAAAGGGTTGTTTCTGAGCTAGTAATATTTTTTAAATCAAAATTTATTGATTTTTTTTTTTGCACTAAAAGAATATTTTAAAATGGCGAAATCTATAATTTAATAGAAATTGTGATAAATATTATTACATTTTCGATTACGAATCCATTATGAAGCTATCATTCTATGAATTATTCTGATGAAATATTTTTAATATGCTAGCATATATATTGCTTTAAATTGAATTAACAGTATTGAAAAAGATATGTTCCAAATAAAAATTTATAAATAATTTAACTAAACTGATGGAATGAATGTTTTTTTTTCTTTCCAAAATATTTGATAATTACAAATGATTTTTGTAAACAGACAAATATAAGAACATTTTAGTTGATAAAAGTATATTTCTAATATTCATTTTTTTCATGTTTGAACCTAATTTTAATTTTTACTTACATAACATGCGACAGAGATCATACAAATAAATGCAAATTACATTTATTTAGTACTTTAAAAGCAAATTAAATATTCACTTGGATATCTTACTTATTATTACTTGGTCTGCACATTCTGTTTTACTATAAAGCCTAATATATCAAAGAATAAGAATTTATATTGACTCCTATGATAGTTGTTGTTGTTGATTATCCACCTTGGATTGAATTCCAAACCAAGACCAAGAGATCTTTTCGTATTATAAGATTGTAAACTGATCCCTCCCCCCCTCATTCAATAGCTGCCTCATAGAGGCGCCAATACACTCAATGAATTAATGAAAGTATATTTCATTTATGATAAAACACATTGTTTGCTTAAATTTTAAATACAAAAATTAAAACATCACAAACATTTTCATGAACTGATAATCTAGAAAGAAATACACTGAGAGATACAAGTGGTACGTCGTCAAGACATGCTTTCTTATTGCTAATTAGTATTTTAAAATTAATTGCTACAATTTTATAACAAAAATTTAATAAGAAATGTTAGCAAAAATAGGATGCTCGTTTCATATTTTCTTTCCATCCGAATGCGTGTACACAAACTGTTGATGATTCGAACCCCGTTCGCAATGATTTATAAAATAAGGTGAAATGATGCTTCCAATTATTTATGCAAATGTTTTTCACTATATATATAAGAGCGGAAGCACTCGTACGGGAGAAACTTAGATGCATAGATCATGTTTAGACGTAGATTCAGATTTTCTTTTTGTGTTCGTAGTCTGTGTCGGTGTGATATTTTATAATGTATTAAATGTTAGTTTGTTTGTCTCAAGAAATAAAAGTCAGTTTTTAAGAAGTCTTCTCGACCTGCAACATTTTATAAGAACCAGCCACATGCATTTTTCACTGCTATTATTAGAACATTTTACTCTGCGGGCCTTACAGACGATTGATCTTGGCAATTACAGGGTTTGAACCCAAATATCGTCTGACAAAAAATTATAAAAAAAAACCTTGTAAAATCAAGAGTATCTTCTGACACATTTTATTAATTTTAATAGCATTCTTAAACCTAACTGTCTTTGCTAATCAGCTGATCTGGTAGGAATATTGGTTTCATTTTTTAAAGTTAAATATTTTTATATATAATTTCATTTTAAGATAACCACAGCAAATTATTTTTTTAATTTTCTAGTGAATATGCGTCTTCTAGACTAAGATGAAAGGTTGTATTCACTAGTATATAAAAATTAAATGTTTGGAAGGTTAATTATTAAAATTAAGTCGAAATTGGGTGAACCTGTCAAAATTCATTTTTTATGTAACACTAGGACACTCCGTTCGGTTTTTTTAAATAAACTTTTTTTATTTCAAACATTTTTAGTTTTCGTTTGCTTTGTAAAAAAATTAAGGAGCGACGTATTCTTTACTAAGAGTGTTTGTAAACCTTCGTTGATATTTTATTTTAAGTAATTTTTCTTTATTGTTTATAGAATAAATAATGTAGTTATTATTGCAGCTACATTATTTTTAAAACAACAACAACAGCAGCACAAAAGATTCAGAAAACATTTACATCAACAATTAAGCATATCTCAGAAATAAAAATATCAGATTCTCAAAGTTCTATCAATGGTTTTAATTCTAATAATTCATCGAATATCATGATAAGAATAGCAAAAGTCATGCTTTCATCGCGATGACAAAACGAATTTCTTCTCTCATGTATCTCTCTTAAAGACATGGTCGCTAGAAAGATAACGTCAAATTGTTATAGACTGTAAGTTTATTTTGTGCATGAACTTTGACATGATATAACCATTAAAAAGCAAAACACCATTTCACTTGCTAGATCTAATAATGGAATCTCCTTTAACATATTTTTCTAAAATTTATTAAAGTTTAAAAAGGTTACATGAAAATTTAATTGGCATCTTAAAGCGACAAATTTTTCACTTTTATAACAGAGAAAAAGCAATATGTGAACAGTATTATTTTAGAAACTTATAACGAAAAAATGTCAAAATTTATCAATGATATTTAATAAATTAAAATAAAAACACACACACTGAGATGCAGATTTCCATACTTGAAATTGAATATGAGAAATTTTTTATCTAGAAATGTGCAAACTCTTTCTTTTATCTTTCTCTTTCTCTCATACACACCCACATACTTATAAACTTTTAATACCAGTGAAGATTTACTTTTTAAGTATCTGAATTTCTTACCATATTTAAATATTTTTAAGTGGTAATAAACAAATTATCTACAGAATTATTTCATGTTTAAGGAAATTCGAATTTAAAAATCAAGAATTAACGCTTAGAATGTAGATTAAATCAAATCCTACAATGCACATAACATCTTAATAAGATTTCAATTCATTGGATATAAAATATTTAATTTAAATTTGAATATAAATTCTGAAGTTAACTTAATGTTTAAACAAGGTAAGCAAAATCATTGAAAATTGAGATTTTATTTCTTACTAACAATATTCTTACTATATCGAAGAATATATAAGAATTTTATTAAATTGTTCGCCATTTCCTCTTTTCTAGCTATAGATAAAAAATAAATGTTTTATGTCAGTATTTTGTAGAATACAGTACAAATGCTACCTTAAATGTGTAAAATTCACTTTCAAGGTATTTGAATTTATTTTATACATTTGAATTATTTGTTAATATTTGACATTAAAATCAGACGATTTTTAATATTTTCGAAATTTATTTTTAAAACTTCAAAGTTTTAGGTTACGTAATATAATCATATATTAGAGAGATTAATTTTTAAAGCCATGCTGTCATTATTAATTTCTATGAGGATAGCTAATTAATAAAGAATCAAATATTTAAAGATTATTCCGCTTATTTTGTCCTTCATACAAAAAAAAATGTCTACTTAATTCTATTTTTTGGAAAATCTGAAGATATGGGAATGTAAGAGCTTTGATATTATTTTTCTTTTAAATAAGTTATGAAAACAAATATCAGTTATATCCTACGAAATAGAGGCTAATTTATTGGGAAATGGAACAAGTCAAGAAAAGAAATTTGCCTATTTTTACGATGCATTGTTTGCAGGAAAATTCTGTAACAAAATGAATTCCGATATTTAGCATTTGAGGCAAAACAATTTTAAATCCCTCCACCAAAAAAAAAAAAATAACAAACTCGTGGCTATAACTGAAAAGTTTAAAAGCAAATTTTATAGAAAATATCGGTCGCAGATTATACACGTATATTGAAAACTAAATCACAAACAGAAATAAATATAACATAAAATATAGGTTATAAGAAATTTGTCCACTTTTAATGGAATTTTTTTCCAAGAATTTGAATTATTGTGAAATAAATGTTCTATTTGCATTTATTTAGAATAAGATGTCAAATAATAAAAAAAATTCATACCTGTGGAATATAATTTCATAAAATTTCACACAATTGATGATTTGAGACAATAAGTAAAGTTTTTTTTATTCGTAACTCTTTTAATGTTCGATCTTCAATACAAATGAATGTGCTGTGGTGATTTCTTGTAATATTTTTATTTTAAATTTCATATTGATTATTCATATTGATTCATTTCAGATTAATTGTGATCATGCTAATAGTTCTTGTTTTAATGTAGTTTAGTAAGAAAAATTATTACAAGAAAAATTTTTGCTATAATTATTGCAAAATTATTTCAAGAAAATTGCAAGATTAATTCTCATCATGCTAAAAGTTCTTAAATGTTGTTTTAAAATTCCCTAATGTAGTTTAGTAAGAAAAATGCAAAAAATAAATGATAAAAAGCACTTTGAGTGCCATGAAATAGAAACACTACTTTCAAAAGCACTTTATAATTCAAAGTACTTTTTACCATTGAATTATATATTATAAAGAATATAAAATGTTTCACGAAGAACGCTAGTTACAAGCTTATTTAGTTATATTAACGTCCCGTTCTAGAACAACATTAGGGCTATTTTGGGACGTACCTTGTAATGGTGAACCGCGGCGAGAAAACGACATCTGAGCTCACATCCCCTCCCCAAACTTCCACATCACATCACCGAGAGGACATTTGGCCCCGATGGATTTAATGTGCACCATACCCACTTACGCTACGATTCTTCATGGGGAATGAAGAGTCGAACCTTAAACCCACTGGTTCCGAAACTGAGTCCTTCCACCAGGCCATTGCGGCCCAAAAGTTAGTTACAAATAAGTTTAAATATATCTCAAATCTTCTATCATCCTGCTTTCACTGACTTGCGTTGCAAGAAAAAGTATCGTAAATGTTTCTGACTTTCGTCTTAATTATGCCGAAATTGTAAGCATTGCATTTCTTGGGGCTGTGAATTCAATAAAATAAAGTTTCTAAATTTCTTTCAAATTGATCATTTTTAAAGCAGTCTTAGTAAAAGCAGATATCTGAAGGAAATCTCTTCATCCGTTGATATTTTTCTGTGAAAGGTGAAGAGTGCGCAAAAGGAGGATTTTTCTCAATTTTCGAACACGACGGGAATCTATTTTCGCGTGCTGCCATCAATAACGTCTGCAATCAGATTTTTCCATTCCGTCTCTTTCTTTCTTTCTTCCTCTCTCAGCGAATATTTCGAGCTCTGCTTCCCATATGACACCCTTTCTAAATTTCTTCCGCAGGATGGAGACTTATTTGCTTGCTGTAGCCATTTTCCTCCTCCCGAAGATTTGAGGTTTGCTAACTTTTAGAATATAAATGGCTAGGATCAGTTTGAAGCATTCGTCAACAATTATTTTATGATATTTTTATTAGGTTTATAACTATTTTAATGATTTTTCTCGGCTTAATTTATTATGGTTTACCATGAAATGGAGATTTTCTATAGCTAGGAAATTGTTCATGATTAGATTCTTTAAATATAGGCGATATTTAGCAAATGATTTTCCCTTATTTAAAGACAAGATAAATAAAGTTTAAAAATGCGGTTTTTGGAAAACTGATTTTGCATTTGGCTTATTTTCTGATCAATTTATTAGTCTAGTATATTGCAAAGCGAATTCTAAATAATTCATATAATTTGGTAAGTATATATATAATTATGTTTAAAACTATACACATTTTTGTAAAAAAGTGATGAAATATTTTTCAGAAATTTTATTTTAATCTAATTTTCTGATTATAAGATTTGCAGCTGAACGAATGCAATTCCTGGTGGCCCTTAACCCATTTCAAATTCCAACTCAGTTTATTGGTCGTCATATACTCTGAAAATACACAATTCACACCAATTCATGTACATATATCTCGGTTTCAGAACCGGAGGGTTTCAAGTTAGAGACCCATTTTCACCAAAGAACCGTCGTGTAAGCGGATTTGGTGCACGTTAAATCAGTCGGAGACAAATGTCCTTCTGCTGGTGTGGTGTGGAAGTTTAGAGAAGGGGGGCTCCAGCTCAGGTGTCGTCCTCTTCATATGACCATGGTTCAAAATTACGAGGTCCGTTCCAAAATAGCCCTAGTGTTGCTTTGAAAAGGAACATTAATACAATTAAACTAAACTTTCATGTGCATATGTAACATCTCAAACTTTACGTTTAATAATCCTTATATACAGAAATTATTCAAACTTTCTGGTTAAGAAAAAACCAATTTAGGTATTCTAGAACTATTCATCTAATCGTCAAAGAAATACAACAGATTTCAGTACTTCCTTATAAAATGATCATTTTAACGCAGTTTTAGAGCTGGCGAATATTGTAAAAAAATACTTCTGATTGATTTTTTTTTTTGCAGTTGGCAAAAAATATGGAAAAGGAGGATTTCTTACTTTGTTGTAGTAGTAAAAAGGATGTAAAAGAAGGATTTTTTGCTTTGTTGTAGTTGGTGGAACGGATGTAAAAGAAGAATTTCTTACGATGCTGTAGTAGGCAAAAAGGATGTGAAAGAAGGATTTCTTGTTCTGTTGTAGTTGGTAAAAAGGAAGCAAAAGAAGAATTTCTCTCAATTTTCGAGCCCGACAGGAATCTATTTTGGCGATCCACCATCAATAACGTTTGCAATCAGATTTTTCCATTCCATCTTATCGTTATTCTCTTGCAGCGGATATTTCGAGATACATCTCCTACGTGTCCCCTTTTCTACATTTCTTTGTATAATGGAGACTTATTTGCCTTCTTGCACCTATTTCTTTACTCTGAAGGCTTAAGGCTTGCTGAATTTCAAAGACTGATGTTTTCGACATATGTGATATATTTTTCAGGGAATATTTTATGGTGCTTTTGTAGATTTAAATAAATACTTTTGTGAGATTCTTCGGTTTTATTTATTGCAAGAATGATCGAATATCTATTTTAAAAATATAGATAATAATCGTGGTATAAAAAGCCTAATAAGATTTAAAATAATATATAATATTATTATAATTCATACTTTCGTTATTAAATTAAGAAGTATTTATATTTTTAGTTAATTAAAATTATCAAAGAATGTCATGATTTTTTGAGGAAACAATTTTATAAAATTTAGTCCTTATTTCCCCCAGCATTAGTCCTTAAAATTTTTTACAGGTTTTAGAATTCATTACAAAATTAAAATCTGAAAGGTTTTATATGCTAAAAAAATAAATCTTTCATATTACTTTGGAAGCCTATTAATAAATAGCAGAAGAAAGAATCCTTAAGAATCAAAGTTTGTTACATTTTTCTTCTTTTTAAACTATATAGATATTTTAAATTTCATTTAAATTTATACCAGAAAAAAACATAACGTCCATCAAAAAGAATTTTGTTATATGCTTCTATTGTAAAACAACGCTTTTATTGAAGTATTTCGATTTATTTCATTATTTATATATGAAATACAGTTTTCTAAAATACGAAAAAAACATATATATATATATATATTTATTGAACGTACTTATTTTTACGCCAACATGAATTTAGTGAAGATCATAGATTTTGTATAATTAAGATATAAAATATATATATATATATATATATATATATATATATATATATATATATATATATATATATATATATATATATATATATATATATATAAAAGATATATATAAAATATATATATATAAAAGATTTTCATATAATGAAAGAACACGTAAGGAACCTATATATATTATAACTGAAACAGAAAATAAAAACATTTAGAACTATGAGATGGTTCAATTTATTTTAATTGTTTAATTAGATATTATTAGATGGAATTGTTTAATAAAGATAACAGAAGCATCATTTTCACTATATTATTTTGAGACACTAATTCTATATTTTCTTTAATATACAACAAAAATATCAGTTTCATGTGTTATAAACCGGATTATATTGAAATTTTGAAGCATAAAAGTAGCTTAAAATTTAAGTAGAGATTTTTAATCTAGAAATTTTATAGGTTTTTTTTTAAATTTTTGTTTTAGAGGAATAAGATATTTTTCAAAACTAGCTACCCTTAAATTATTGAATGTGTATCGTTAAGTTAATATTTACCATAAATTTGTAATTTTGAGTGGTAAAATGTAAAACGCACTCAGAGATTAAAAAAAATATTTCTTCATATTGGGAGCTTAGAATATTGATTGAATTAAATAGAAAATCTCCCTTTGCTTGAAAATTCGCAGCTTGAATATTAAAAAAATTTTTAACCATACATAATGTTTTTGTATCAAATATTTTCTGCAAGTAAATTAATTAATTTAATCACTAATAATTTATTTGTGAGCAAGTCAATAATTTAAATAATTGTACATTATTTGACATTTCTTTATAGCAACACTACAGTGTATAAAGATTAAAAGCACTTAATACACTATTTTTAAATCTAAAAAAATGCAAAACTTATTTATGGATGCAATAACTAATAAATGTTCTTCAAAGAATTTACCAAACTATAGCAGTATGGTGAAAACCCAAATAAAATGCTAATACAATTTTTATAAAAATATTAATGAAAGCTAACATCTATTTACAAAATATCTAGGTCGAGGGGAAACATTTTTTGATATTAATTAATAAAGAAAGTAAAACACAAATATATTGGCAGGGGACGTCAAATAGGCGTCATTATTTATGACATGAACATAACATTGATTAAACTAGACTAACCATCAGCTTCGACGATATCAATATTCACTGCTGTCTTAGAGCATGTTTAATCTCAATAGGATATGGATGTTGACAGGCCACAATTTGTCTTTCTTACACAGCAGGTTATAGAGACTTCGACAGATTTAAAGTTACGTGATCATATTTATTCATTGTTCGGTACCTAAGCAAATTTAGAGAGAAAAGTTTTTGATGAATAATTAATTGTTATAAAGAAAAAAAGAAATTACTAAATTTATAGTTCTGTATTTATTGCATAGGTATAAACCCTGTGTCATACGAAGTTCGACAATACGGTTAAAACAATGTAATCCAAGTACTACTAGGTGAAAGAGAAAACCTAGTATAACACGAAATATAAGAATATATTTCAAAAATGAGATATAAATTAAATTAATATCTGAATAATATGCAATTTAATAAGACGGATTTTAAAAGTGGATACAGTTGTGAAAAATATAATAAAAAATTCTAATGTCTAATTTCAATTCAGGTAGACAACTCTAAAAAGCGTACCGAAATAGCTGTAAAATTTATATTTCTGAAATAAAGATCGGTTCATTGACAGAATATTCAGTTTAAGAGAGACTTTTACAAGTTTTAAACTCATCAAAGCAGAATATAAAAACGTATTCTAAATGCAAAGATTCTGATAAGCGTTTTTTTAAAAATTCAAAGTCAGAATAGGAATCAAGGTATGGTTACAGATAGGTCAAAATATAAAGATTCCATGAAGTAAATGTACTCGGTTAATGATCATTTGTCATCTCGACAATGGAAACATCATCTTTAACTCCAGTTAATATCTTAGGTATTAAGATATTCTTTTTAATTATAAAATGTTATAATAAGCTTCATTCATAGAATATTGTGTTAAATAATGTGGTTAATCTGAAAAATAGTAATGTTTCTTTTACTTAAATATCGTTTCTTTTTTTACAACCAGTATTTTGTTTTATTTAATATGGTTACAGAAAACCCGTTCGGTTCGGGTATGGTGAAGAAAAATTAAAAAAACAATTTGCAAAAATAAACTGCTAACATCAAACAACACGAACAAATACTGGTAACTTATGTTTAATTTATAAACTGCAAAAACAAAAACAACTATACATCAGTTACGTAAATGACACTGAATGTTTATTCTTTCTCCTTTATACTGCACAGTTATATTTTCGCATGTATTGAGTTTTAAAATTTTGGAATCATAATAATATATTCCTGGCGATCTATATTTTATATTTTTATCTCTTAATTCTTTAAAAATAAACACTTATTGAGAAACTGTGTTTTATTTCGAGAAATATTCAAAAGAGCCATTAAAGATCGCATATTTTTCAAACCGCCATTTATTATTCTATCTTCAGTATTTTATTTCCTACTTTTCCATTTTTGCAGTTCTTTAATTAAGGAACTTTCCACAAAGTAATTGAAAACTGCAAAATAGCAGCATACGAAACATTAATAAATAAAACTTTTTAAAGAACTTTTTGAATTTTGAGTTTCGCAAGAAATGAGAAGGAATCTTAAATATAAAAAAAGAACAACTTTTCTATTCACGGATTATTTAGTTAAGAAATCCTTATTTAAAGTTTAGAACAATTTTAAAATGCATACATTGAGCAAAAAGAATTATCTATTTTTCTTTTAGGTAACATATACATTATTTATTGGGTATGGACTTTAATATTTATAGAGTTAAGCTGGATATAACTTATCTTTTAAAATAATTTTTTTGTTAACCACGATAGATTTAAAAAATAATGAGAATCATTTCTAGAAATAAATGAAAATAATTACACATGACTGATCTGCATAGTTAAAATAAACACATGAAAAGCCTGATAAAAAAAAATAATTTTAGACTTTTTAGAGGTTTAAAAATTTAAACAACTAGCCGCCTTTGGCGACCAGCATGTTTGGCGCTCATATTATTGACTTTTTAGACTGTTAAATTGTTAATTTGTAATGCATTAAAAAAAATTCATCCATTCATTTGGTATAATTGAAAAAGAGGAATGTGTTTTAATCAAATTGCCGCCTTTAACTATCAGCTTGTATACTTGGAATATTGGTTCTATTTATGTTGAAGTGATGTGATCTCTAATAACACAAGTTCATGATTTCGGCAAAAAGATTTAGCTATACTACATGAAATGGATTATCCAGACAGTCACGTCTTTAATAGCAATATATTGTCATGAGAATTGGCTGTATTAGGATGGTTCATATATGCAACAAATGGAACTGGTGCAAGACTATTAAAAAATAATTTTTCTGGTAAA